>NC_081405.1:702716817-703016817 GCF_030272615.1 Cryptomeria japonica | reverse complement strand
AATTGAGGAATTTGGTCTTGTTGCTACTATTAAGATAGATTTAGCCTTTAAAGAATCAACATCATCTACTCCATCATTTGACAAATCTAATTGGAAATCCTTTTATGCAAGAGAACTTGAAGAAAGCAGGAAAGAAAATGAAGAACTTGAAGAACTTGAAGCACTATTTGCAAGGAAAATGCCTAAAGGTCCAGTTGGAAGTAAGTATGAAGGTAAAGCACCCTTTCAATATTTTAACTGCAATAAGATTGGTCATATGGCTTCAAGATGCCCTGATAGACATGCTAGACTAAGAGAAGAAGCTAGAAGAACATACAAGCATAATCCTGAATATCAGAGATACAGATTTAAGAAGAACAAAGACAAATCTTGTTACATTGTTGATGAAGGTGTGACTGATGATTCTGATGAGGATCCGACAGATAATGGATGGGTTTTTGTTGCTATAACAAAAGATCAACCGGCACCTACTGCTCAACTGGTAGAACAAGCCCTAGCAGCTAAAGTTGAAGTAAAGGATGAATGAATCATTGACTCAGGATGCTCACATCATATGACAGGACACAAAGGTAAATTCTTGAACTTTCAAGAATACAATGGAGGTTTAGTAAGATTTGGAGATGACAAAGCCTGTTCAATCAAAGTTAAGGGTACAATATCTCTTGATGGTAAGCATAACACTGACAATGTTTACTATGTTGAAGGATTAAAGCATAATCTTTTAAGTGTTGGTCAATTAGTTGAGAAAGGATTTCAGTTACAATTTAAAAATGGAAAATGCAAAATCATGAAAAGAACAGGTTTGGAAATTGCAACCGGTAATCAGACTAGAGGTAATATCTTTCATTTGAATAACAGTGAAAAGACATGCTTGATTGCACATATAGATGAAAGTTGGTTATGGCATAAGAGACTCTGTCATGTAAACTTTGATTGCATGGTGAAGATCAGTACTACTAAGGCAGTTAGAGATTTACCTAAAATTGTCAAACCTCATAATACAATATGTAAGGAATGTCAATTTGGAAAACAAGTTAGAGCTAGTTTCAAAAGTATTCCAGAAAAATCCAATAATGCTCTTGATTTGATTCACACTGATTTATGTGGTCCAGCTAGAACTAAAAGCTTACAAGGTGATAGATATTTTATGCTAATCATTGATGACTATTCTAGAATGTGTTGGGTTACTTTTCTCAGAGAAAAATCAAAAGCACTTGGAAAGTTTGAACTATTCAAAGCAATGGTTGAAAATGAAACCGGTAAGAAAATCAAATGCTTAAGATCAGATCAAGGAGGAGAATTCACATCTAAGGACTTTAATACATTCTATGAAGTGAATGGAATCAGAAGACGGCTATCAACACATCAGACACCATAGCAGAATAGAGTTGTTGAAAGGAAAAACAGAACTATCTTGGATGCAGCAAGAAGTATGTTATCAGAAGAAAATTTACCACGTGTATTGGACAGAAGCAGTCAATACATCGGTCTATACATTCAACAAAGTTCACATCAAAGGTGAAACCGGTAAAACCCCTCATGAACTATGGTTTGGTAATACTCCTACTCTTAAGTATTTCAAAAAATTTTGAAGTAAATGTTATATCAGAAGAGATGAGTATATTGGAAAATTTGATCCTAGAAGTGATGAAGGAATATTTCTTGGTTATTCATCTAAGAGCAAGGCATATAGATGTTTTAACAAGAGATTGCAGAAAATTGTTGAGAGTACAAATGTAAAAATTGATGAACAATTCAAAGGAACTTCAAGATATAGACTCTGAACCGGTAATAGAAATTGTGACAAATGAACCTACACTAAATCCATCGGTACAGAATGAAGATCCAGTTACCCCGATACCATCTGAGAATTCCACAATAATCAAAGAACAACAGCAAACAAAGACACCCCGGTATGTAATATTGAATCATTCTGAAGATCAGATAATTGGAAACAAGTTTAAAGGAGTTATGACAAGAGGAAGATTGGCAAATGAAGAGGTATGTCTTATTTCTCAAATTGAACCATCATCTGTTAATGAGGCATGTGAAGATAAATTTTGGATTAAAGCTATGGAAGAAAAATTAGAAAAAATTGAGAAAAATAACACTTGGACATTAGTTCCCCGGCCTAAAGATAAAAATGTAATTGGAACCAAATGGGTATTCAGAAACAAACTTAATGAAGATGGTAAGGTTGTCAGAAATAAAGCAAGACTAGTGTGTAAGGGATATTCTCAGAAAGGAGTTGATTACAATGAAACCTTTGCACTGGTAGCTAGAATTGAGGCAGTCGGATTATTCTTGGCTTTTGCAGCACACAAGAACTACAAAGTTTATCAAATGGATATTAAATGTGCATTTTTGAATGGAGATCTTGAAGAGGAAGTATATATTGAACAACCTGATGGATTTTCTTTGACAGATGACAATGATATGGTTTGCAGGTTAAGAAAAGGTCTGTATGGATTAAAACAAGCTCCAAGAGCTTGGTATGCAAGATTGGATAAGTATCTTTTAAAGATTGATTTTACTAAAGGAAATGCAAACAGCAATTTATATTACAAAATAACTAATGATGACATCTTGATTATAGAAGTATTCGTTGATGATATAATCTTTGGAGGAGAAGATGGATTATGTAAGGAATTTTCTACTAAAATGCAGCAAGAATTTGAAATGTCTATGATTGGAAAAAATAAAATTCTTTTTAGGATTGCAAATTTCACAGACTGATAAAGGTATATTCTTGAGTCAATCCAAATACTTGAAAGAGTTACTAAAGAAATTTGGGATGGAGAACTCTAAACCGATAAGCACACCTATGACTACAAATGACAAATTATCTCAAAGGGATGAATCTACACCTATTAATCCAACTAGATAAAAATCTATGATAGGAGGTTTACTGTATTTGACACAAACCAGACCTGATATTATGAATGCAGTATGTATTGTTTCAAGATTTCAAAGTAATCTTAGAGAAAATCATGAATCAGCAGTAAAAAGGATTTTCTGGTACTTACAAGGCACTATAAATCTTGGATTATGGTATCCTAGAGATGAAAATTTTGAATTATGTGCATACACAGATGCAAATTGGGCAGGAGATGTGGATGATAGAAAAAGCACCACCGGTGGAGCATTCTTTCTTGGAAATAGACTAGTTTCTTGGTTGAGTAAGAAATAGAGTTGTACATCTTTATCAATAGCAGAATCAGAATATGTTGCAGCAACTAACTATACATAGGTACTATGGCTTAAGCAAATATTGAAAGACATAAAGGTAAAATGCAAGGAACCTATTACTATATATTGTGATAACACTGCAGCAATTGATATATCTAAGAATCCAGTACTACATTCTAAAACAAAACATGTTTCTATCAAACTAAATTTTCTAAGGGAAAAAGTTGAAGAAAAGGAGATAAAACTAGTTTATGTGAATACTAAAGAACAGCTTGCAGATATCCTTACAAACCCTTTGCCTAAGGAGACTTTTGAATATCTCAGAGATTGGCTTGGAGTCATACCACCACCGGTAGAGACTTAAATAGTTGATGATTGTCATCAACCAGCAGAATTAACAGACAAATCTTTTACTCCAGTCTTTGATGAGGAAGCTACTTCTAAGGGGGAGTAGTTGGTATATTGATTGGTATTTTGTATATGAACTTAGTTTTGTTGTAACTTTGGCATTTGATGTCAAAGGGGGGGAGATATGTATGGAAAAACACATTATCTTTTGAGGAACTTTGGATAACACATGTTGCTCCCAGGGGGAGAGATTGTTGTTTGGGAGAGACTATTACTCTCTGTATTCTAGTTATGATCTTTTTGGAGATTGTTGGTTTTTGGCATTTTTGTTTTGGCACTTTGATGGTTTTTCCATCTTGTGTTGCCATCAATGTCAAAGGGGGAGATTGTTGGTATTTTGGTATGGTTTTGTCATTGATGTCAACACCTACTAAACACTAGCACTTTGGAGATCCAGCAGCATTCACCGGCAAGCAAGTAACTATTGCACAATTACTGGTATATGGTTCACCGATAGGATATAATGATCATCGGCACTTGGAATGATATGGAAGACACTTGGTAATATCGAAGACATCATGTGGACATCTTATCTTAACGAATTAATCATTGATATATTCATATTTGCATGTTTCCTTTTACCAGCAAATAGGTCTAGGGTTATCTAGGGTTACACCAGCAGGTTTATCTTTTCTAGATCAGCATGGCATGCTATGGAAATGATTAATTATTGTTGTAAATGCATTAAGCCAACATGTTCAATCGGTTATTGCATTGGATATTATATTGTTTGTAAAATGTTTTTTATTGTAATATCTTGTAGAGCTGACCTACTAAAATTGGTCTTAGGTTATGGTATAAAGGTAAGATCTTATTTGTAAGATCAAGTGTGGAATGTGAAAAAGAATTGTGTGAAGGTATATGTGAGATTAAGCAGTGCAATACATGCAGACATCATTTGAAGGTGAAGTTAGGTTTTTGTGAAAGCATATCAGCATTACACCGGTACTGAATCTAGCATATGAAGATGTTATTTTGTGCAGTACATTCTTATTGGATTTAACCATCCAACTGTAGTCAGTGTGACTCCCATTTTGTGATTGAGCAGTGAGCTCTAGGTTGTTGGCCTTTCTACATGTGCAGACCTCATTTATGTACACTTACTATCTGCAGTAGTATCATCTGATTGTGGGTAAGGTTTCCCACTCTGGTTTTTCCCCTTACAAGGTTTCCACGTACAAATATTGGTGTCATGTGTTGTGGATGACTTTGTGTTTATGTTTCATGCATTATTCTTTACCGATATAGCAATTAACTGTTAAAATTGTCCATCAGCATACTTAACTGGTTTACCGGTATTAAGCATTAAGTTGGGTAATTTGTTTTTGGTTTGAATTTATTTGACAATTGATTCACCCCCCCCCCCCCCTCTCTCAGTTGTCTCCGGGACCTAACAAATCTCTGGTTTAACTAGAAATTAAATTTTGTATCTAAAATGAATGATTAAAGGGTGCATGTTACTTTTGAAAAGAGTGGTTGAAAATTACGAAGAGGGAATTTTGTTTTAGCTAAGAGTAATAAGTGTGGTACCCTATTTAGACTTGATGATTCTACTTATTTATTTATTTAATTCATTCATTAGATTTTTTCCTCCATGATACTTGTCATTTATCTTTTCATTTATCCTACCTACCTTTTAATCTTAGCCGACCATTTATCCTTTCACCTCTTAATCTTATCCCTTCATTTTCTAAGGTGTTCTCTACATAAGAGGATTCCTTCATTCTTTCATAACCCTAAAGAAATCCAATAGCCTAACTAATCAATCAATCAATCAATCTTCATGCAATCAAGTGACTTCACAACCACAATCCATTCTTTGTTGAGCTCTTGTGCACAATACAAAATTTGAGAGAAATCATATCAAATAAGATAAATGTGATGAATAATGATGAACAGTGAATACCCAACAGGTACTGAGAGGGGGGATGAATCAGTATAGACAAAAATTTATCCAACAACTTAAACTGAAAAGACTACAGTAACTGGCAAACAACATCATCAACCTAAATCAAGACAATACTGGTAAAACAAAGTAAGACTGTAAAAGACATAAACCGGTAACACTTAGAACTTCTCAAAACCTAATATCTCATCTCAACTTCACCCATATGCTTAAGCAGGTAATACATCAGAAATACAATGACCATTAGATCATCATGCTTTACCGCTTAACAAAAAACACTAAATCATCACATGAAAAAGTATCACACATAACACATTGATTTTTCACGTGGAAACCCAACTAGGAAAAACCACGGTGGGGATGAATACCCACAAGTTGTTCTTGAACTCTTCTAAAGTCCACTCTGTTAGGAGCCTAATCCGGTAAAGACTTTACAACAGGTTCTGCTAAGAACCGATCCTGCTAGGGATCACCCAGTTAAGGGATGGCTAAATACCCGATTAGAGGTTAAAACCCTGTTAAAGGTTACCTTGCAAGAGGATTTGAAGAACTCAATGATTTTGAGTCACCCTGTTAAAGGATTTACAAAAGGCCTGTTAAAGCTACCCAGTAAAGGGATTTTCCAACTGCTGAAATGGTTAGAAGTCAACAGGTAATACATTGATCTGATAACAACACTCAATGCCAAGGCAGATCCACTTCAGTTCCTTTACATCTGCAATCACACTCTACAGATCTCTACTCACTTCTCCGGTCTAGAAAGAATAACCTCACATACATTTATTTGCCAACAACTTCAAATGAAAATCATCATTGACCTTATAGACAACAATTAGGTCGGTGGAAAAAACCTAAAACCCTAAGCATCTAGGTTAACAATACAGTCGTTCCAATCCTGACTATTTAAACATATTACATAGGGTAAAATAATCTTGATCAAATCTCAAGATGTTCTGCATCATTTGTTCTTCACTGCTTCTGGAAGCTAATAACCCATCACGCACTCTCCAACATTAACTAAGATTTTGCACATTCCTGAGGTAGATAGAATCAATCTTCTTATGCAAGATCCTCAAGGAAATTCATCATGTGCACAAGGCTGACATGGAAATGCGATCTAATCTTCATTTCAATGCTAACGCATCATAGGATGTCATCGATCGAATCACACAGACTTGGAATGCATCAACCAGAAACCCTGAAGCTGAGATTACCAACTAGTAGTCATATCAAGTGAAACCCTGATATAAAAGTTGCATATACCGGTTCATTTGTCGGTTTACTTACTTTGGCATACCGGTTCACACTTTAGTATATTGACATCAATGACAACATACATTATTATCATGTCATCAAACTCTGCACATATGCCAACAAAATGGAGATAGGAAAAATTGTAGGTCAAACCCTACCAAGCATGTGAATGGTATAATCTTTCTATTTTGTTGTGATTTGCATGTTTCAGGTTCTTCATTGGTGTATGGTGGATTCTTAATTGTAGAACTAGGGTTTATTTGGTTGAATCTTTGTTAGTTTTACAATAGTTTAATCTTCCAAATTTCATCGCACACGATTTGCATTGAAAACTTTCATCAAGATATCAAAGAGACAAGACACCTTAAGCCCCCAGGGACTTTAGGATCTTACTAATTCAATATCAAGATAAAAGGGACATCATAAGAAAGAGGAAAGAGAGAGAGAATCATGGCTTCCTATCCTAGTAAGGTTTTCTTACTATGAGTCATGAAAATAAAAATACAAAATTACAAAGCAAAAGGCTTAGTTTGCAAAGTAACTTGAGTATAGAAACATGTCATGGTGTCTGCATAAAGTGTAGCATTGAGCGGGGTGTATGCCCCCATGTTAAAGCGATTGGATATGCCTTATCGAGAGCATTTGCTTTAAGGTAGCATGCATCTAAAAGACAAGCATGTTGCCACAATCAAATGCCCCCAAGAAAGGACAAGTCAAAGTATAACATTAGGTCATAGAACATAAAACACATAAGGGGTCCACTAACTCTGGGGTCAGTATGCTCTTATGATAAATAATGTATATCATCAATATTTGTATTGAATTGACCTCATCCCCTAAAGGTAGTGGAACCAAAAGCACAATGGAAGAAGGCAACATGTGTCTTTTTGAGTCAACATGGAAGAGACCAAAAGAGATTTCAATGCTTTGTATCGTTCCCAAGTAGACAACACAAGGGATAACAAATAGAATAATTGAGATACAAATAGAAGAATGTCACAACAGATTCGGCCTCTTTATTACCTTGCACCAACAAAGTAACAAGGATCATCTAAAGATATCCTAACATAATAGAATAAAACATCATAGGGGAAGCACATTACGAACAAGAAAGAGAGGAGAGATAATCTATGACACAAATGAAGCTAATCAAGCGAATCATCCACCTCCCAATCTTTCTTAACATTGTTTTGGGAAGGTGGACAAGATGCAAGAGGAGCAGATTAGAGCATAGTGGATGAAGCTACTGCAAGTTCCAAACAAGGACCATGCTCTAATGATGAGTCACTTTGTTTGTCACTAAGAGCTAGGATTAAAGATTTTGAAAAGTGTGAAGATAGATCAAATTATCGACATCAACAAGTTCATGCATATCATCAAAATCATTAGAATCAACATTTTTACCATGAACAACATCATTATTCATTTCATTATCAAGATTAATAAAAATAGGATCTCTCACAAGAAAAGAGCATGAACCATCATTTTTCTTAAGCATTTTTAATCTTGGAGATTTAGGTTGAACTTCCTCCCTAGGGTTAGGAGAAGGTTGGACAAATGGGACCAATTCAAAATTTGGTGTCTTCAGGAAGGAAATGGTTTGAGAAACAAGTTCACAGGCCTTAGCACAATGTCTTTGTTGGTGTTCTCTCGCACAACGATTTCTTTTAGTTTTAGCCGAGGGTTGTGAAGTTTGAGGATCAATGGACATTGGTTGTTTTTCTTCCATTAAAGGAGGGATGGGATAAGATCTACTAGGTTGGGAAACAGGAGATGGCAAGTGCTTTCCTTTGTAAGATGTAGGAGGTGGGACTATGGAATATATGGGAGGAATGGGTCTAGGGTATCTAGGCTTACTCAAAGATAAGATCATCTCATTTTTCCAGTTTTGGTAAGATAGAAAGAGAGCATCACTTTGAGGCTTAAGAGGCTCAAATTGTTTAGGCCAAAATTAATCGAGGGTGAGATTTCCATGCCTCATTGTGGGTTGGTTTATGCTATGATTAATTGTTATGATAGTGCCATTATGAGGGAATTTTAAACATTTATGGATATTAGAAGGGATTGCTTTCATGGAAGAGAGCCAAGGATGTCCCAACTTCACATGAAAGTGATACGATGTAGGAATGATAGAAAAACTCAAATCTAAGCACTTAGTACCAACCTCAATGGGAAGAGTAATAGAGCCAATAGTAGGGTAAGAGAAACCATCATACACCTTGACCATAACATCCGATTTATCATATGTTACTTGATGCAATTGTAAATTATAGAGATATTCTTTAATTATCACATTCACCATACACACTAGATCAATGAGCACTCCTCGTGAGACTTTGTCTTTAATCTTCACATTGATATATAGTGGGCCATCAGGTGCATCAATAGTCTCACTAGGATCAAAGGCAATGCATAAGTCCTTAGGAGGTGTAGGTTTTATTGGAGATTGTTGGACATTGTTGTTGCTAGGATATGTTGTTGTCATTGATGTCAACATATTCCTATGATTTGCTCTGATGATTGTAAATTGAGAAGATCTTATGATCCGGCTTGCAGTTTTGTATTGTTGATCAGTGCTTTGCAGAGTTTAGTATTTCCTCCGGTATATTTCAGTGTGATCTGATATTGAGCTGATATTTTAGGATATTGTTTGGGATGGTCTTGTGTATCTTTATTTTAGATGCAACATGTTTTGGTGCTTTGCAAGTTATCTTTCTTTGTGATAGTTGTTGATTGGTTGTGTTCTTGAGTTTTACGATGTTGATCGATGAAGATTTGATAAGTGATGTTGGTGCAAATGTTACTAATGAATATAACATGCTTTTTGGTGTTTCCTAATTATGTCCTATTTGTTTTTATGATCCGCATTGATTGTTGTGCGAGTTATTGGTGATTTTCATGAACCGGTGATGATTTTTGTGTTATGCGATATTTTTGGTGGTGTAGCGTGTTGCAGTTGATCTTGGCGTGATTTCTGGTAGGGTTGACTATTTGGGAATTTGAATTAGGTTCTTGTTATATCATGTAAATCATTATATTGGTCTGGTAGTTGATCTTTGTATCGTTTGATGTAATTTTGTAATTGTGAGTTGAGGGTTTAGCCGACCTTGTTGTCAAGGTTGATGAATTGTATATGTGTGTGTGTGTGTGTGTGTGTGTGTGTGTGTGTGATATTGTCATGTAATTTAGTGATAGAGGCTATGTATGCATTATCAGAGAGTGGTGTATGTGTGAACAAGTGATTCATCCTTCAACATTGTGATTGAGAAGAGATTTGTGTTGAAGAAAAGACAACTGTTCTTAACCGGAACTATTATCAAACATTTGGAGATGCTATTCTTTCAATTCATTTCTTTCGGATTGTAGTCCGAATCTTGTTGTAAGTCAGTGAGACTTTCCTGAGGGTTTTAGACTTCTAGATCAATGTATTTGAGCAGTGAGCTCTAGGTAGTGTGCCTAAATGCATGTGCATTCCCCATTGTAATATTTTCACATACTACTGCAGAGTATCATCTTACTATGGGTATTTTCCCACTGTGGTTTTTCCCTTAACCGGGTTTTCCACGTCAAAAATCTTATTGTTGTGCTTTCAATTTTCTTGTCTTTGTTATTGTTGCGGTTTATCAAATCTATATCTATGATTAAGTTTGTCAATTTGGTGAAGACTGATTCACCACCCCCCCCCCTCTCAATCTTCCTCCATTGTTGTTGCCAGCAATTGGTATCAGAGCTATATCCTCCAGAAGAAGCTTAACTGCTTGAGGTGATCCGAGATGGCAACTATATTTAAGAAGGACAGTCTGAGATTTGATGGAAGTAACTATGCTATATGGAAGAACTAGATGGAGGTGCACTTGATATTTCTTGGAGAAGATCATCGGAAGATTACCAAGGATACCTATTCTTTTCCTCAGAATGGACCAGTTACTCTTGTTGAAATCAAGGATGTTGAAAGATAACATCAGAGAGAAGGAAGAATTGCTTAGTGCCTTGACTGATTCAGATATGACAAATGTAATGGGACTTTAGACTGCACATGAGATCTGGGAGAATCTTGAGACCCTATATGAAGGAGAAAAATAGCTGAAAGTTGCAAAGTTACAGAGTTTGAAAGGGAAGTATGAGATGTTGAAGATGGGAGAAGATGAGAACATACACTCTTTTATGGCTAAAGTAAATGACCTTGTCCTAGGTATCAAATGTATCAGTGGAACACTAGATGAAGATAAAATTGTTGCTAAGGTGTTGAGATCATTGCCTCTTGCTTACAAACACAAGGTAGTTGCAATTGATGAAATCTGAAGTGTGACTATAGTGGCAAAAGATATGTTGGTTGGAAAGATTGTTTCTTTTGAGCTGAGCAAGTTTGGAGAATCACATGGAAAGTTTGAGACAACATTTATAGCATCAATATTTGTATCCGGAAAGAAGAAGTATGATCCTGATGAGTGCTGAATATCCAAATATGAAAGAGAGAGAAGAGAGATGGAAGACCAAGAAAGAGAGCTCGATGAACTCGAAGCATTGATTGCTCGAAGATTGCCTCAAGGAGCCAATAAGTATGACAAAAAATTGTCTTTAAAATATTTCTCTTGCAATAAGATAGGACATTTTTCTTCTAGAGGCTTAGAGAGAATGGCTAAATATGACAGGTATGATAAGTTTGATAAGCATGAGAAGTATGATAAGCCTTACAAGTCTAACCAAAATTTTAGAAATCAAAAGAATTGTTATTATGCTACTGATGAAGGTGTTACAGATGAAGAATCAGAAGGAGATGAAGTTGGATTTCTTTTCATTAAGGAATATGGACCTGTACATATTGATTCCACTAGTTGTACTATTGAGGAGAAAGCTTTAGTTGCTAATGTTGAAGAGAGAGATGAATGGGTGATTGACAGCAGTTGTTCACATCATATGATCAGTGATAAAAGCATGTGAGCACGGAAAGGTATGATGGTGGAATATTAAGATTTGGAGATAACAAAGCCTGTGTGATCTGTGGTAGAGGTTCTATATCCTTTGATGGTAAGCATATTACTAATGTTGTCTTGTATATTGAAGGTTTGAAGCACAATATTTTAAGTGTTGGACAGATAATTGATAAAGGTTATGATCTACAATTCAAGAATGGAAAATACAAAATCCTAAATGCCTCCAGTATAGAGATTGCATCTAGAACTAAGACTAAAGGTAAAAATTTTCATTTGAATGTTGGTGAGAATTTTGTTTGATTGCTCATATTGATGAAAGTTGGTTGTGCCAGAGGAAAATGTGTCATGTAAATTTTGATTCAATGATTAAAATCAGTTCTACACAAGTTGTTAGAGATCTGCCTAAGAGTGTTAAGCCTACTAATCTGGTATGTAAATAATGTCAATTGGGTAAGCAAACAAGAATTTCTTGCAAGAGAAAACTGAAGAGGGGAAAAAGATTAGCAAGGTGGATTCAAGTGGTTAGTGCACAAACAAAACACTAAAAGAGATTAAAACATGAAACATGCATAAAACCACATAAAAATGTGAAGATAATGCTTATACCTTGCTATCTTTACCTTCTTCCTCGGGTTGAACCTTTGATGAAGCCAAAGATGCACCCTTCCTTAGCTTGTTTGGATTGGCTCCTTGATTATGATGTGGAATGCTCTCCTTTGCTCAACAAGACTAATGGATTATTGGATTGGATTGAAAGATTAAGGATGGATGGAGGATTATGGAGAGAGAGAGAGAGAGAGAGGAGAATAGAGCAACATGAGGATGCTATGAGAAGTGGATCCCTTGTGAGGAGGATTAGGCTCCAATTTATAGATTAGAGGAGACCAATGGAGGGCCAAGATTGATTTGATTATGAATGGTTGAGATTGATTTTAGATAGAAGGCATGGATCAAGGGTGCCTTGGGAAAATAAACAGGAATATAAATTTCCTTTGGAAAAAGGGGGAGAAATTTGAATTTCAAACTTGAGGAATTAAAAATTCCAAAATAAACATGCATTGAGAGATTCAAAGAAATTTGAATTTCTTTGAGAGACTCAATGTTGATTTGACATGAGTGGGAATTAAAAATAGGAGAATAATGATAAGCATGATTATGAGATATTCAAGAAGGATTAATTAGGCTGAGTGGGATTAGGAAAAGTGATTTGTAGGAATCACATGACTAGGTTAATTAATTAGATTTAATTAACTAAGTGGGTTTTAGAGGAAATAATTGTTGAGAGGACTTTAGAAGAATAGGGGAATAATTAATTTATTTGATAAATTAATTATTGGACTATAGTGACAGGATTAATTAAATTAGATTTGATTGATTCTGAGAGGAATAAGGATAGCACAATTAAGTTAATTAATTATGTTGATAGGCTTAAATTAATTAAATATTAATTTTAGGTGTCTACATTTTGCCCCTCTTTGATATAGCATCGTTAAATGATGTTATATCAAAGAAGAATAAAACGTAGTGGAAGAAAAGGATAAGGACTAGTAGAATGATGCCCCAATCACGAGATGAAGAAAAGGAAAAGGACTAGTAGCAAGATGCCTTAGTCATGAGATGAGGAAGAATGATGACGAGGAAGTAGTGGTATGCCCGTATATGTGAGTTAGAAGAACACAGGTGTGCTCTCAAAAGGAATTAGAAGGATAAGTGATGAAGGGATGAAGATAATAAAAGAGGGAACTAGGATGGGTTAGACTGTTGTGAATGAAATGAGATAGAGAAATGATAAATGGATTGGATTTCTTGTTGAGAAAGTGTAGAGAGAAAACCTAGATTTGATATTTCCATGGATAGTCTACACCACTGATTATAAGAACCAGGATGATATGAAGATCTAAGGCGTGGATTGACACTCAGTCAAACAGGAATGCCTTGCACATAATCATGCAAGTGTTGATCAACACTAATGCAAGGTTGTCGGTTCATACAAGGAAGACCGTCAAACACATCATGCCATGAAAACTATGCCCCATTATACACCATCCAAGACATACCAAGATATAGGATGATCAAGGCAGTCCTGAACAAGTATAGTCCTAGGACACGAGATGAAAACAAAGTGAAAAGCTCAAGCATACAAACAACATGCACATGACCAACTGATATCTCTTGCCAAGAGTAGGATATGGATTTGGATAAACTGTCGGACTAGGGAAGGATGCATCCCGATGGGCAAGGTGATGGATTGATTGCTGGATGACAAAAGACAAGTTGGATGTGCAAGATCTACAGATGAGAGGATTGTTGCTTGGATTTGATTAGAAAAGTATGGATGGGTGCTTGGATTAGGCATAAGTCAGTGCAAGCTCAGTTAGATGGATTGGATAGGATTAGAAGAAGGATAAATGATTAGATATGATGAAAAGGTGGGTGGATGATTGAATAGGATTGGAATGGGGGTGGGATTGTTGATTGAATTTGAAGAGATGGAGAATATGATTGGATGAGATAGGATTGGATTAGAAATTGGATTGGGAATTGGATTGGATGGGGTGGATTGGTGGATAGGATTTGATTGAGTGGAACCAATGACAAGGGAGAACCAAGGATTGGTAAAAGGATGGATGGATGAAAGGAGGGAGTTATTGTTTGGATAGATGGATCAAGTGGATGGATAGGAAATGGAGAAATGAATGATGGAGGGTAGGGTGATGGAGACCCAAGGACTATGCTGCAAAGGAGTACAATACCCCATACTAGAGGTAGTGGAATTAAGGATGCAAGGATGGTGGATAAAGATGTATGAGGTGGAAGGATAATGTGTAATGGATATGGATGGTAGAGGATTAAGGTGATTAAGTCTTGAATGCCCCAAAGCATGCATGCATATACATTGTTTTTCCTCTTATATGATCAAGATGAAAGATAGGAATGGGTGATTTATTTTGATAGGATGAGGGATATGAGATGGAGGATATGGATAGGATAGTCAAGATCAAAGATAGGAAAGGAGAATGGACTTAGATATGATGTAGATGGAAGGGAGGATTATATGGATGAAGCTTGCCCCCAAGTGTATAGTCCAAGGGGATGAGGGGATTACACATGACACTTGTTTGCCAAGTTTTCATCATGGTACTTACCCAAGGTGCCACAAGTAGTGGTTTTCACCATTGGATGAAATGATTTTTCTTTACTTTTTTCTGATTTTTTTTTTTTTTTTCACTTTTCTTAATTTTTTGATTTTTTTGAATAGTTTGGATGGATAAGGATAAGGATGAGTGGATATGGAAGATAGTGGATGCGTGAAGGAGGAAGGGGGGTACTCAAGCATCTAGTTCCATAGATGGTATCCCTTAGTATTGCTTTGAAGTGGAGGTGTGCTCATATATGTTGGTAACAATAATTGGGGAGATGAAATGGATAGGGGATGGAAGATAAGGATTTGGAAAGGATTGGACTAACAGAATGGGATTGTGAAAAGTGGATGGTGGATAGTGGATGGGGTTTTGAAGAATTTATGGAAGATCAACATTGGCACACACCTTGAATGTTGGTGGAGTAGTGGAGGAGAGTGTTTTGAATTAGATGGGGGGTAAAGTGTGGATTTTGGGAAATGAGGACTCAAAATAGAAGGAGGAGGTGGGATGGTGGATTTTGGGATATAAGGACCCAAAATGGATTTTGGAGATGGAGGACTGCTAGATGGAGGATTAGAGGACTTATGAATGGATGGAGCTTTTGGATTAACAAGTTTGGATGCCAATTTTGATTTTATTTTGGGAGGCATTGCTTCTTTAGGAATCCACATAGTTTTTGATTTTTTCTTTTGGGGCCTTTGTGGCCTTTTTGATTTGTCTTTCTTTTGGATCATATTTTTGTTTTTAGCATGTCGTTTTGAGGGGACATGTTGATCCTTTGATTTTTGTGGATTTTGAGCTTTATGCTTTTTATATTGGGCATCCAAATTGCTTCCAATAGCAATGGGACAGGTGCATGAGGATGAAGGATTGATGGATTTTATGGATGGGATGGTAGAAAGAGAGTGTTGGGAGGCATCCAAGGATGTGTGCCTTTTTTGATCTTGCTTAGGGATTATTTGAGGTGATGGAGGGATGTAAGGACCCAATATGGATGGAAGAGATGGAGGATTGAGTATCGGAACATAGGGGGCCAAAATGGATGGAAGGAATGAAGGGCTTAACTTTGGAATATAGGGTCCCAAAAGGATGCGGAAGATGAGGGATAATGGGATTTGGATTTGTATGAGGTAAATTTGGATTTAGAAGGAATAGAGGATGTACCAACATCTTTAGCATTATCTTGAGGACCCTTATTATTTTGGAAACAAGATACGAGTCCATTTTGAGGGGGATGAGAGGTGGAAGGAAGATTAGGATCTTTATATGGATTGGGATCATGACATGGAGATGAAGGGGTACTTTGATCTTGACTGGGGAGGATATCATGATATGGAATGGGAGGAGTGATTGGATCATGAGATGGAAGAGGATCATGTAATGATAGAGGAATCATATGATCGTGACCGGAAGTGGAGGGAATGGGATCATTAGATGGAGTGGAGGGAGATGCATCATGAGATGGAGAGGTTTCTATGCTAGCATGCTTTGGATCAAGCTTTTGGCATGTTTGGAGTTGTGGGGATTGTGTGATAGAGGAGGGTATGGAAGCTTCAACTTGGGTGGATGGAGGAATTATGGTGTCATGAAGTGCACGGGATTGGGATTTGTTTTGAGGTGGAGGTGATTGGGGTGGATGGAGGACTTGAGGAGACTTGTCCACTTTGCTTTGAGGTAAGGATTTTGTCTCCTTTGCTATCATGTCTTGGATAAGATTATGGATGATGGATTTGGAGGATGTGGACAATATGGATTTTGGAGGATTAGGATTAGATGGAGAATTGGGATTGGATGGAAGATTGGGATTGGGATTGGGATTAGAATTGGAATTGGAATTGGATGGAGGATTAGGATAATGGATTAGGGAATTAGGATTAATGATTGGAGGACTATGGGGTAAAGGATTTGGATGGGGAGTAGAGGTAATGAATGTGTTGTGAAAGGATGGGGATTGGTATGTAGATGGGGGGGAGATGGAGGTATACATATTGGATTAGAGGAGTATGTGGATGAGGGATAATATGGAGATATGGATGGAGAATAAGATGGATTTCCCTTGTCGAAGGTAGAGGAAGGATAAGATATGTGGTATAGATTGGGATTGGGTGTAATGTGTTGAGATGGGATGGATGAAGGTATGATAGGTGAGTGGGAGATTATGGGATTAAATTGGTAGGCAGGTTCATGAATTTCCATGAGCATCTTCTCATACCAAGCTTTGAAATTTTGGGTAGTCATGTTGAGAGTGAAGGATTAGATTGGAATTGGATGGATATGTTTTGGAGGGGAAAGATTATGAATATGATGTTAAATGAAGATGAGGATTAGGAATCTTGGAATGATGATGGATTATATTTGATTGGATTTGGATTGGATTTGGATTTGGATTTGGATTGGTCCTTGGATTAGGACTTGGCTTGATTAGATTTGGATTGGAATTGATTTGATTGAATGATTGATTGATTGGATTGGATTGGATGAAATTGGATTAGATTGGATTTGATTTGATTTGATTTGATTTGGTTTGGTTTGATTGGATTGGATTGGATTGGATTGATTGAATTAGGACTTGGATTGGGTTTGATCTGGATTTGGATTTGGATTTGGATTTGGATTATGACTTGGATTGGATTTTGATTTGGATTTTGATTATTCCTTGGATTAGGACTTGATTTGATTGGATTGGATTGGATTGAATTGATTGAATGAATTGGATTGAATTGGATTAGATTGGATTGAATAGGATTGGATTTGATTAGAGGAAGAATGAATATTAGTTGAGGAAGGATGATTGTTTGAATGGATGAAAGTGGATTGGGGATTGGAGAATTTCTTGGATAGATAGAAATAGATTAACGATTTGATGATGGCAAGATGGAATTTGGAAAGAGGGATGATTGATTGGTTGTGGGGGATGGACTTGGCAAGAGATGTCAAGTAAAGAAAACACAATGGTCAAAATAAGTTAGACTCAAAAGACACTCATGCTCCTTCACAACATATCCTATGGCGAGAAAAGACAATATTCAATGGATCCCTATTGGATTTTCAGCTACGCTTACCCAGAGCGGACAATTAGATTCTTGACCACACTAGCTTCCCTCCACAACACTCACTTCTCTGGGGCAACCAAACATCAATTCCCATGAAAACTCCTCATGGTGAGCTTTGTGTCTCTACAGTAGGTTCCCCATGGGCATGTGAAGGAAGTTTTATGTTGATCCTCTAGAGCAATCTTGATATGGTTGTACCCTGAAACGCCATCCATAAGAGAAAGCATTGCATGAGCCATTGTTAAATCGACAATCATGTCATTGTTTGGTAAGGGGAATTCATCTTTAGGGCATGCTTTGTTCAAATCTCTAAATTTTGTACAGATACGGATGCCCCCATTAGGCTTGCTGACAAGTACAATATTGGAGATCCAATCTGCATAATCGATTGGTCGGATGAAATCAACATCTAAGAGCTTTGTGAGTTTTTCCTTGACAAGAACAACAATATATGGGTGCATCTTTCTGGGCTTAAAGTAATTTACTTCACTTCAATTTGGGTTTTAAAATTAATCACACTTTTCAATTTGGAGCTCTAAAAAGAACATCATTTTGGCAAACTAAAAAGAACCACAAACTCAAACCCAACAAATTTGATTTTTTTTGCAAGTTAGGATTCATTTTATTTTGGGTTTTAAAACAAGACAACACAAATTTCATTTCTTGCATCAAACTAAAAATCACAATCAACACTTCATTTGTGCAAGTTAAAAAGAACCCTCAATCTGTCAAAATTTTCAAAGTTCAAAGCGATTTTACTTCAAAGAAAAACGTGTTCTCAATTTCAGTTGACCAGGATTTTAAATTCTTAGACTATAAAACATTTTTCCTTTGAAGTTAAAAAGAACACCATTTTTGTTGGAGCAACATCTCCAAATAGTTAGATCACATTGCAATGAAAATCAATTGAAAAGAACAAGTGTTTTTGGTGATTGGCACACTTGTGCAAAGTTGGTCGAGTGGTCCTACTTATAACACACACTATCCTCTCCCTTAGCTTTCGTGGTCCTAGGTGCAAGGTAAAAGTGTTAGTAACACTCAAAATTTTATCTTTTTAAGAGAGGCCTGCCAAGAGACACATCCCTCTTGGGAACGACCTCGCGCGGTAAATCCTTCGAGCCACTATAGAAATTAGGTGTGAGCAAAAGTTGTAGCCTTGGGTATAGTTGTTCCTACAGTGTAACTTGCCAAAAGGACTTATGGGCCCCACCACAAGTTACAAGGATCTTAATTGAGTCACTGTAGAATGAACTTATGTCCAAAAACATAAAAAATTACTAGACACCTTTTTATGTAGAAACCCACCCATTCTATTGATTGAGAATATTTGTAATAAATTCAGTGCAAGAGCATAGATGGTTTTTCTCCCAAGATACTCACCATACATATTTCCTTGAGTAGAAACAAGGTTTTTGAAAGGCTACTTGTAGCTTGATAAAAGTGGTGACTCCCCCATCATAGGGATTATCTATCTGTTATGCTCACGCAAGACTTAGTATATCACATCCTTACCTGCTACGACAGGATTCATAAGGTATGTAGTACCAAAGTTGAATAAATATCAAGATGTGGGCTGAAATTATCGCAACTGGCCATTTGACCTTAGTGATAAATGTAGACACCTAAAAATGGTCAACGCTTGCGGAGTCATACTTTAACATTTGCACATTGCCTCATTTTAGGTTTTTGCGTCGAATTAACATTTCTCCTATGATTCGCACTTGATCTTTATCATTTGTGAGCATCGAGTCATTCTTCTACATTCTTCATTTGTCTAGCTTCCGAAATTGGTCTTGTCGACAACAATCTTCAGTCATGATTTTGGTCAAACTTATCCTGTCACATCAATGTGCGTGCTTATTTGTCATCATTTTGGACATCATCAATCCTAATTAGGGTTTTGTCCTCTTATCAATATTATCATCATGCGATCGATTTTGTCATCAATCGTTGTCATTTTCAATCTCGTCGTTCTGCGATCGATTTTATCATCAATCGTTGTCATTTTTCAATCTTGTCATTTTGCGATCGATTTGTCATCAATCGTGGTCATTTTCAATCTTGTCATTTTGCAATCCATTTTGTCATTGATCCTTGTCCTCTTGTCAGTTTTGTTATTTTCCAATCGATTTCTCATCGATCGTGGTCATTTTCAATCTTGTCATTTTGCGATCGATTTATCATCGATCGTGGTCATTTTCAATATTGTCATTTTGCAATCAATTTGTCATCGATCATCGTCATCCTTTTCAATCATGTCAATTTGGATCAATTAGTCATTGTTCCTTGTCAATTGGTGCCTATCAATTTGGTCTCTTTATCAATCTCGATTAGTTTGTCAATCAATCAAATCATTTATCACATTGGTCATTTATCAATTCAAAATCATGATCAACATTAATTATCTTCAATCAAGACATAATTGTCATTCTCGCATTGCTAATTCATCTTCTAGGGTTTCATGATTTAATCATTTAACCTTGTGTGTCATTTCTCTCTCTAGGATTAATAAATTATTTATTTATCCTAAGTCTTCTCATCGCAATTAAATGTTCATTTAATTGGCTAATTATTCCTCTTTTTGTGAATTAATTAATAAATGACAAATTATTAATTAATTTACCTAATTCTTAATTCCTAATTTACCTAATTTCTAATTTTCTAATTTTTAATTCATCTAATTTATATTCCCTCCTATTTCATCTCCTAATTTCATGGGAATGACATTTCAATTTGTCATAATTTGTCATAATTGACATGTTTGATTTGCAATTTCCATTCGAATTGAATCATGCTAATTTGATCTTTTTCTCCAATTTCTCTATAAATTGGATGAATTTATTCAATCCCAATCTAATCACATTATCGAATGAATCACATTATCGAATGAATCAGATTATCAAATTTCTAATCACTTTGTCAAATCAATCACGCTTCGAGTACTCTTGTGTCACAATCTTGTCTACTTGCTTTCATCTCATGTGTGTGAACTTGAAGTTGAGATCCACAAATAAAGGCTATTTGGAGAGGAAAGAAGGACAATGGAGCCGCATGAAGGAAGCATTCAGATCTACATTTGGTTTGCATAGTCTTTAGTTTTGAATGTTTTATTTTCATGTCTTTATTGAGTGTGTTTAGGATAGATCATTGCATTTGAGCTTTCGTGATTGAGCTAGATTAGTATTGATATTGCTTTGATGATTTCCACATTTCCTAACGTACAATAAAATGTGTTTGAAGTGTCTTCGATTTGTGTCAGACCAGTGATAAATTGAGCTGACTTCAGGATTTTGGAAAAACATACACAAAAACATTTCAAAAATGGGTCAAAAAGTTCAAAGATTGGGTTGATTTAGACCCACACTTATTTGTGCCTTTTGAGGCAACATTATTGTGTTTGTGTGCTTGCTCTTTTTTTTGTCAAAGAAAATCAAAACCAATTAAAAAACAAGTATACATCCAACACAAAAATTTCAAAAGCCAAACATTTGGCAAAAATCAAAACAAAGTGCAAACAAGATATCAAACTATATGACCATCCTTCACATTTTGAGAAGGAACAATCTTCATCAACATATCAATTTGAAGAGAAGACCATTAAGCTCAAAGTCTTTCATCAAAATAAGGAGATTTTTCTATCTCAATAGACAAATTTTTGTCTCACATAGAGCCTTCTTGCGTCACATGCGTCTATATCTTCAAGGAAAATCCAATGAGTTTGATCAAGAGTCTTGAACGATAGAGATTTTACTCAATATAGAGCTTTGAGTTATCATAAAAACAAGGGATGCAAAATCAACCCTACCTTCTTTCCAGACATTTGCATAACATACAACATAGCTCGGGAAGACCCACCAACCCCTGAGAGAGAAGAAGAAGAATTTGTCCCATATGTAATACAAAGTTTTTATTTTAGTTAACATTCCATCCATTCTCACATTCATACATCATCAATCCATTCCAAACTCTCAAAACATAAAGAGGTCTTGTCCTAAGTTCTTTTTAGATATTGCTTGAATCAAAACAACACATCACACTTTAGAGTTTCTCTACATCTAGGATAAACTCATCCTAAGAGGCATTTCTATGCAAGTTAAAACTAGTCTATGAGTGCATCCTCTCATTACTAGGTAGCTTGGTCTGTAACACATCTTAGACTTTGCTATACCTTATCATCTCAAACATTGTCAACAAACACAATAAGCAATTCATAGAAGGACTTTGGTAACATCAAACCTTTAGTGTTAGAAATGCATATGCTAAACACTTCACCAAGCATTTATCTCTCATTCCATCACCAACTCGTCATCATTTTCACCAAACTTCAACAACAATTTTCAAACAAAATGGCTCAAACCAGATCAAGGACTAGACAACTCGAGATCGAAGAGGAAGAGGAGGAAAATCTCAATGAATTCCAAGAATCCCTTGGAGGAAATGAAAATGATGAAAATCCTAGTACTCCCACTCCTGGAGCAATAGAAAGGGCACAACACAACCCCCACTTCAATCGACTTTTTGATAAAATCCTCAAAAACAACGCAGATGCTCATTTTTTGAGACTTGCTCAAGAGGGAGCCAAACTACCCTCTTATTTTTATACCACACAATTACAACAAGCAGCAGAACACCATAGTTGTAATGAGGGTGGAAGAGGTTGAGATAACTTTAGATATGACCTTCATCAAGGGAATCCCTCACCTCCTCCTCCTCCTAATGACATTGACAAGTTGAGGCAACAAGTCGAGAATCTAGCCCAACAACTCCACAGTGGTGTGAAAACTACCCGATTTTCACTTAATGATATTTGTCCCTATCTCTTTGATAGGAATCTACATATGCCATCTTTTCCATGAGGGTTTGAAACACCTAAGTTTGAAAAGTATCAACGAAAAGGAGACCCTAGAGATCATGTCAGGGAATTTCACTCAGCTTGCCTAGAAGTAGCATATGAAGACACATATCTAATGCACCTCTTTCCTCAGAGTTTGGGAGGGACAACCACACAATGGTTTTCCCAACTAATAGGCGGTATTAGGACATTCGAAGAACTGGTACAAAAGTTCATCACACATTATTCACACAACATAGAATGCGATGTCACCATGGTAGATCTGTGTAATACCAAGCAAAAACCAGGGGAGCTATTTTCAGCTTTCCTACAATGATGGAGACAAATGTCTAACAGGCGTTCTCTTCAACTACCTGAACGAGAGCTAGTGGAAATATTTATTTTCAACTTGAATGAAGAAATGGAATTCCATCTAGACATGAAAGGCATAGAGTCCTTTAATGACATGATCACCCAGGGATTAAAATGTGAACGGGCCCTCATCAAAAAGGGGCTTATCAAGATATACAATGAACCAGAAGATGGCCCTCACCTGCCCTTTAATAGCGATAAACCCAACTTTTGGAATAAAAATAAAAACATCATAAATGATGGAGTTGTAGATGCAAGGACTATCAAGAGTGCACAACCTATGGTATGATTTGTGTGGCAAAATCCCCCTCCTAAGAACAACACGGTTGCTCCTCCACAAAATCAAGGATGCAATGCACCACAAGAGGAATCGAGACAACGATAGCAAAATTATAAACCAAAACGTACATACACTCCCTTAGGGGAACCTATTGAAACAGTGTTACGTCAATTGGTCTCTTCAAATTTGGTGACCTTACCAAAGACATCTAATTACGAGCCTCGGGTCAAACCTCCATGGTGGAGGGATAATGAACATTGCGAATTCCATCAAGGGAAAGGGCATAAAACAAGTAACTGTCATAGATTGAAAGATATTGTTCAGGATCTTATTGACTGAGGAGAGATTGAAATTGAAGGACACGACCCAAAAACCTCAAATAATGATCATCTCATGTTTAAGAATCCACTTCCATCACAAGATCAAAGGGGTCCTTCCACTTCAGGATGAAACACATATATAGTTGATTATACGCGAGCCGCCTATAATTACACTTGGAATCACCTATATGATGTCGATGAACAAATTGCAACCATTACCATCAAAGATCCAAGCCCTACCTGCAATGTTGTTACATGTCATAGCAAGATCACCATTAAAGCAGCTCCACAAGGCACAACCTCCATCCCAAACCAGTATAACCTTGTGGAACAATTAGATAAGATGCCCACACTTATATCCATCTTAGAGATTTTGTGCATATCCCCATCTCATAAAACAATCTTGGATCAAGCTCTCCAAGAGGCGTTAGTCCCTACCAATCTAAATACAGATCAATTTCAAGCTATGGTTGGTAATCTGAGGTCATCACTATGTCTCACTTTCTCTAAAAGCGACAATACATCCTTCTAACAACCTCATAACGCCTCACTCCATATTGAAGGATTTATCAACCAACACAGGATCAAGCAAGTATTGATCGACATTGGAGCATGCCTAAATATATATACATTACAATTGGTCACAGCACTGGGATATGCAGTTGAATCAGTGGACCCCCGCAAAAAGATAACCATAAAAGCCTATGATGATGCAAAGCATTCTTCCAAAGGAGCAGTTGTGTTACCAATCAAAGTGGGCCCAGTGGTGAAGCACATCATATGTCAATTTTTGAACCTTCCTCTGCCATATAATTTGTTGTTAGGAAGACCTTGGATACATGCCATGCAATTCATTCCATCCACCTATCACCAATGTATCAAGTTTCCTCATAACGGTGTAGAAATTACAATCCTTGGTGATGCAAATCCATTTGCATATTGTAACAATATCAACCATCAGCCAGAGATTACTGTTCCTAACAATAGAGAAGCCATCCCATCCACATCATATATTAGTCCCACCTCTCTTTCCAATTCAAACACCACTATACCCAAGCAAGAGAAGTTAAAAATGAAAGTAGCAGAGGAAGGTCCTAGAGAATACAATCTAAGCCAACTCTTTTGTGTTGGGAAACTACCCGCTTCCCTTAGAACTCATGGTAAGCCTCCAAAGTTACTTCAAGCACCATTGTTCAATTTAGCATGCACTTTGGCACCTTTTATCCTTGGCAAGAGTCAGGAAGAGGAGACCAGAGATGAGGACTTAGCAGAATGGATCTATAAAGACCCTATCACCACAGAAATCCCACAAGCTAAGCTTCCTACAAATCAATATGGCAAAGGCCTTCTCATTATGCAAAGAATGGGATATGATGGTCAGAGTGATTTGGGACCTTGCAAGAAAGGACGACATGAGTCATTGCAGTCTGAATTAAAACCTAAAGATAACACTGGATTAGGCTTTCAAAAGGAGACTCTTCTTAAGTTTAGATTCAAAGGGAAACCCAACAAACCTATATATCAACCTAATACTCTAAAGAGGCCACCCTTGATTATATCAGCAGCACCAACAACCGCACCAATTGCCCCAATGAGGCTGAGAATCCCAGCAATACCATCCATAGCACCAATCATACCACCAATCAAACCAACAACCCCATCAGCAGCAGCAACCGCATCAATAGCACCATTAGTAGTATCAGAACCCCCTATAGTATCAACAACACTGATAAGTCCATCAGAAACAACAAATTCAACAACATCGATACTCCCAGTATCGAATTTGCTAATCCCAGTAATCCTCCCCGCAGCACCAACCATTCCATCTCCAAAGGTACATCAACTGATTACACCTGCAGTGTTTAACTCAAAGGATATCTCAGTTTGGTATAGTAATCGGATAATGGATAATGACTCAGAGACTGACTCACATGAGTGGGAATTTGATTTCGTACATCTCTATACTTCAGATGAGGAAGACACATCTCCACTTCCACCTTGCAAAGAAATCCCTATTTATGGAGAAGCACAGATTAAAACCTCTTGGGTTCCTGAACTAGAAACACCTTCCACAGACCCTACGTCACATCTTACACTTGATTCTGATAGGGAGAGTACCATCAACGACCTTCACCACAATGTCTTAACCCTCACTGACACATCTTATGAACTTAACCTGATTGATGAGGTAATACCCATTATCCATCCTGAACTCATTGAATGGAACCAACCAAATCCCCCATGCCTTGACCAATTCCAAAATGATGAGGTGATCATTGAATTTTTGGAACTACGGGATAACATACCAAGTGGGGATCACAAAGCTGGATTCGCCATTGAACTTAATAGTGCAACATACTTTGGGGTGGATGCCAAACCTTTCAACTACAAAAATATAACAATAAAACATGGATCTTCTAGTGAAAACCACACTGTGGCATTGTTTGATCCCCAAAAAATTAAAAAGAAAGAGAGTATCCAATGGTGAAAATCTCTCTGAGGCGCCTACGGATGAAAGGTTTGACATCCTCCCCTCCAGTGCAAATCAGGAACGATCAACAATCCTTATTGAGGAAACAAAAGAATTCAACGTGGGGACTCATGAAACTCCTCACCACATACATCTGGCATCTCTTTTAATTCCAAAAGAAGAACCTAAGAATTCTTCCAAAAGCGTTAGATCAACTTTGCATGGTCCTATGCAGACATACTTGGTCTCGATCCTGATTTGGTCATGCACCACCTCACCATGGCCAAAGGAGCTAAGCCTGTCAAATAGAAGCTTCGCAAAATGCACCCTCAAATTGCAGTACTAGTCAAAGCACAACTTAAGAAACTCCTAGATGTTGGTTTTATTAGACCAATTGATTATGCAGACTGGATATCCAATATTGTACCTGTCGACAAACCAAATGGGGGCATCTGTATCTGTACTGACTTCAGAGATCTAAACAAGGCATGTCCTAAGGATGACTTCCCCCTACCAAACATTGACATGATCATGGACCTAACAGCAGGACATGCCATGCTTTCTCTCATGTATGGCTTTTCAGGGTACAACCAGATAAAGATCACTCTGGAGGATCAACATAAGACTGCCTTCACATGTCCATGGGGAACATACTGTTGGAACGTGATGCATTTTGGTCTAAAGAATGCAAGGGAAACCTATCAAAGAGCAATGCCCACCATCTTTCATGATATGATGCATACCATAATGGAGGATTATGTCAATGACTTATTGGCAAAATCCTTAACAAGAGAAGGTCATCTTGCAATATTAGATAAAATCTTTGATAGACTAGAACAATATCATGTTCGATTCAACCCAAAGAAATGTGTCTTTGGAGTAACCTCAGGGAAGCTTCTAGGATACATTGTCTCAAGCAAAGGCATTGAGGTCGATCATGTAAAGGTAAAAGCAATCATGGACATGCCACCTCAAAGGAACATCAGTCAGCTAAGGACATTACAAGGGCAGATACAATCCATCTGAAGATTCATTGTTGTTGGTGTAAATAAATATTCATTATGGATATTATTACACTTTACTTAAGTTAACTTAGGAGAATGCATCTCTTCGTAGTTTGGATTTGAGACACTTAGGGAAGTGTGCACATAGGGATAGAGCTTGTAGGAGAAATTCCACCTTTTGTGGTCTTGTTTTGTTGTTACACTCCACATTCGGTGGGTCATCCACCTCTTATGGAATATTATATTATTTCTCCTACCTACCCCTAGTATTTCTTACCTACCCTTGTTTCTCATTGAGCCACATGTCATAATTGTGTGCTCGTACATCCATATGGCCTTTCCTATTGTAGCATCGGAATTAGGAATCATCAAAGCAATATATAAAAGGACATATTATTCATTATTAGCTCAATCACAAACACACATTGCAATGATCTAATCCTAAGCACACTCAATAGAGACATAAAAACAAAGCATTCAAAAGCAAATATCATGCAAACCAGATGACGATTTGGATGCTTCTTCCATGCGGCTCCATTGTTCTTCTTTCCTCTTCAAATGAATTTGTGGATCTCACCTACAAGTGCACATACAATTGAAAGCAAGATTGATATTGATGAAAATCTCAAGAGTACTAGAAGCATAAGTTCGATAGTCTGATAGGAATTCGGATCAGGTTTGATTGAAAATCATCCAATTTATAGAAGAATTGGATAAGTGACAAGATTGGCATGATGCAATTCAAATGGAAATTGCAAATCAACATGACAAAATATGACAAATTATGCACTTTCCATGCACAATTTGATTGATTGTTAATTGATGACAAATTATGACGCATTCCATGTCAAAATTGATTGATTATCAATTATGACAATTTCATGACAAATTGAAATGTCATTCCCATAGAATTAGGAGATGAAATAGGAGGGAAAAGAAATTAGAAATTTGAGAAATTAAAATTGATGAAAATTAGGAATTAGAAATTGATGGAAAAATAGGAAATTAGGAACTAGAAGAAATTAGGTAAATTAATTAACAATTTGTCATTTATTAATTAATTTACAAGAGGAAGAATAATTAGCCACTTAAATAAAGATTTAATTGTAATGAGAAAACTTAGGATTAATAAATAATTTAGTAATCCTAGAGGAAGAAATGACACATTAGGTTAAATGATTGAATCACGAAACCCTAGAAGATGAATTAGGTCTTGATGAAAGATAATTGACTCGATCATGATTTTGAATTGATAAATGACCAGTGTTGATAAATGATTTGATTGAGGTTGGTTGACAAAAATCAATGACAAATTGACCAAATTGACATGATTGGAAAGGACAAGGATCGATGACGAATCGATCGCAATATGACAAGATTGACAAGGACAAAGATCGACCAAAATCATGACATGAAGATTGTTGTCGAGAAGACCAAATTTGAAGGCGAGATGAATGAAGAATGCAGAAGAATGACTCGATACTCGCAAATGATAAAGATCAAGTGTGTGACATAGGAGAAATGTTAATGCGACGCAAAAACCTAAAATGAGGCAATGCGCAAATGTTAAAGTATGACCTCGCAAGCGTTTGACCATTTTTAGGTGTCTACACCTATATAAGCAGGCCTATATACATTGTATTGGTGAATCCAGTTGATCATTTTCATATTGATGAGAATACAGTTTGTTCTTATCATTCTTTTGTCTCTATTTTAATACTTTTCATTGTGCCCTTGATCTTGGCAAAATCTCACATGGTATCAGAGCCATTGGGGCTTCATTGATTGGTTTTTGGAGACATCGTGGAAGGCTTCTATTTTCAGATATGAGGAACTGCATTTTTTGGAGGCATCTTGGAGCGTTTTTGACTTCACCATTGCATCTGGGAGGTCGTTTCCATAAAAATCGAGTATAAATTCAACCTATTTTGGCAAAATTTGATTTTTGGGTGTGGAGGAAATGTTTTGCCCAATTTGGGCGGTACGGTACGGAATTTTCGGATTTTTTTCAAAAAAAAAAAACAATTTTGAAAATTATTTTCCAGTTTGAAAAGATTTTTTGAAAAAATAAATAAATAAATAAAATATTTTTTGAAAATTATTTTTGGAATCCGTACCTTCTGCTCAGTCAGCGTTTGCCCAGTCAGCATTTTCTTTGGAAATTTTTAGACCCCTCTCCGTTGAGCAGTTTGGATTTTTGGGTCAACTTTGGAGGCCCATAACTTGCTCAATTTTGCTCCTTTTTTGGTGCAATTTTTTTTTATTTGGGCTAATTTTTTGTGCTCTTCGCAGTGGTGGGGTTATTTTCTAGTTTTGGAATTTTCGGATTCTCTCAGCTGTACCTGTCCAATCCTCAATTCTGTAACTTCAAAGGCCTCGTTTGAGCTCATACGACCTCCTTTTCAGGTGCTATTTTTTTTTAAAGTGCATGTTTTTTTGTCTACTTTCATAATCTATGATCAGATTTCAAAGATTTTAAGTGGAAACTGTACTTTCAGATATTGGTCTTATTTGGCCTATTTGGTACTTGTAAATTGCTTGGATCTTAGTTTAGATCTCTTGCACTATTAGTTTGAGTCTCTTTTGGCCTTACTGAGGCAATTGTCAAATTGAAATTAGAAGTCCACTTTGCCATTTTTTGCAAGTGGTCCATTGTACACGCACTAAGTATAAAGTGTCAAATCATCACTTTTAGGGGGTTCTTTGATTGAGTGAATTTGGGGGGGTGTCTTGTGTGATTGTGCCTCTCTTTCCTTGTGCTCTTTCATTGTTTGTTGCAATGAGTCCTCATAAATTTCCACCTTTAACTCCACATAATTATGCATCATGGAAAATTAAAGTATGGAGCAAATTAATGGAAAAAGGTCTCACGCATTACATAGATGGAACAATAGTAGCACCACCTGATCCTAATGCTCAATTAGAATGGCTCACTAATAATTGCATGGCTCTTGGAACTTTGCGTAAGTATGTATCAGATGACCTCATCTTTCATATTGAAAAGTGTACTACAATCAAAGATGCTTGGGATATGTTTTAGAAATTGTATGGTCAAGTTGATGAAATTAGAGGTTATAAGATTGACAATGAGCTCACCAACTTGGATCCCAAGAGTTTTGATACAATCCAAGATTATGTCACCAAAGAAAATGAGCTAAGAGCAAAGCTTAAGGATTGTGGTGTAGACACCTAAAAATGATCAACGCTTGCGGAGTCATACTTTAACATTTGCGCTTTGCCTTATTTTAGGGTTTTTGCGTCGCATTAACATTTCTTCCATGTTGCGCACTTGGTTTTTATCATTTGCGAGCATCGAGTCATTCTTTTGCATTCTTCATTCATCTCGCTTTCGAATTTGGTCTTGTCGACAACAACTTTCAATCATGATTTTGATCAATCCTATCCTGTCACATCAATGTGCATGCTCATTTTGGACATCATCAATCCTAATTAGGGTTTTGTCCTCTTTTCAATTTTGTCATCTTGCGATCGATTTTGTCATCGATCGTGGTCATTTTCAATCTTGTCGTTTTGCAATCTATTTTGTCATCGATCCTTATCCTCTTGTCAATTTTGTCATCTTGCGATCAATTTATCATCGATCGTCGTCGTCTTCTCAATCATGTCAATTTGGATCAATTAGTCATTGTTCCTCGTCAATTGGCACATTTATCAATCAAATCATTTATCAATTCAAAATCATGATCGAATCAAATCGACATTAATTATCTTTTGTCAAGACCTAATTGTCGTCCTTGCATTTCTCATTTATCTTCTAGGATTTTATGATTTATTCATTTAATCTTGATTGTCATTTTCCCTCTAGGTTAAATAATTTATTTATTTATCCTAAGTATTCTTGTCACAATTAAATGTTTATTTAATTGTCTTATTAATTCCTCTTTTTGTGAATTAATTAATAAATGACAAATTATTAATTAATTTACCTAATTTTCCAATTCACCTAATTTCTAATTTTCATCATTCCTAATTTTCCAATTCACCTAATTTCTAATTTTCATCATTCCTAATTTCCACCTATTTTCTAATTTGTCAAATTTAATTTCCACCTAATTAATTTCTCTCTAGTTTCTCCCTATTTTTGTGCTTCGGTGGAAGCATGAATTTCTCATGCGTCATACTTTTGGCATAGCAAGATGCCATAAGATGCTAGTTCTCTAACCTTTGCATTGGCAATATGTCATAATTCATGACATAGAAGGTGTCATAACCTTCTTCTTTCCACTCAATTGTGCCATTTTTGAAATCAATTGCTTCTAATATCCATTTCATGCTAATTTGATCTTTTTTCCAATTTGTCTATAAATTGGATGAATTTCTTCAATCCCAACTAATCAGATTATCAAATTTCTAATCACTTTGTCAAATCAATCACACTTCGAGTACTCTTGCGTCACTATCTTGTCTACTTGCTTTCATCTCATGTGTATGCACTTGAAGGTGAGATCCACAAACAAAGGCTATTTGAAGAAGAAAGAAGGACAATGGAGCCGCATGAAGGAGCATTTAGATCTACATTTGGTTTGCTTAGTTTTTAGTTTTGAATGTTTTGCTTTTCATGTCTTTATTGAGTGTGTTTAGGATAGATCATTGCATTTGAGCTTTTGTGATTGAGCTAGATTAGTATTGATTTGCTTTGATGATTTCCACATTTCCTAGCTACAGTGGAATTGACAAAAAGGATGCTCAATTGATATTCAACTTGTTGGACAAGCTTGCACCAGAATATGCAGCATTTGTGTCTAACTTCCAAACTCATTGTTTGACAATGGGGAGTTCCTATGTTATGCCTTCATTTGATGCTTTCACACAAATGTTGATATTGGAACAATCTAAGTTGTTGAACATGGGGTTTCTCAAGTCTTCAAACTCCAAGGCTTTGGTGGCTAATCAAGGGAATCAAGGAAGTCAAGGCAAAGATTCCAACAAGAAGAAGAAGCAATCTAAGTCACAACCACAACAGGAAAAAGGACAATCATCCTCTCCATCACAAGGCGATTTTTCATCCTCTTCCAAGAAGGGGACGCCACCTAAGAAGGATAAGCCAACTTGTGCATATTGCAAGAAGTATGGTCATGATGAGCATCGATGCCACACAAAGCAAGTTGATGAGTTAACTAATCTTCTTAAGAAAAACAACATCAACTTGACATCCGCCTACACAAAGAAGGATTCATCTCCTTCCTCTTCCTCACAGTCTAAGGGAAAATGGCAAGCATTTGTGGCTACAACAAGTTCTTCACACCAGTGGATACTTGACTCAGGTGCCTCATATCACATGGGATCTACAAAGGAGCAGTTTTCTTCATTGGAGCCATCTAAGGTACCTCATATTTACATAGGTGATGATACACAAGTAGAGGTTGAAGGGAAAGGCTCAGTTGACATGGATGATGGAACATTTGAGAATGTTCTCTATGTTCCTAACTTGTCTACCAACCTTCTCTCTATCTACCAAATCACTCACTATGGGAATGGGAAAAAGGTTGAGTTTACACCAAATTCAGTTGTGGTAAAGGAACTTGATGATGATGCCTTAGTAGCAGTGGGACAAGTCAATGACAACTCAAGGCTTTATTCATTCTCCCACTTTGTGCCAAGTTCACCTTCTAGGGCCTTGCTTACTCATTCAAATTTAGAAAGTAAGCTATGGCATGAGTGGTTTGGTCACCTCAACTACCGCTATCTTCAGTAGCTTAGCACTAAAGACATGATCACAGGTCTACCTTGAATCAATTTTTCAGAGGGTGTATGTTCAGGTTGTTCCATGGGCAAGCATCCCGAGGAAAAGTTTGATAAGGGGAAAGCTTGGAGAGCTTTGGAAGTTCTTCAACTTGTTCACAGTGATGTAGCAGGTCCATTTCCAGCACCTTCATTTAGTAAGGCCTGCTATGTCCTCACCTTCATTGATGACTACTCCCGCTTCACTTGGGTCTACTTTCTTATTCATAAGAGTGAAGTATTTGACAGATTTCAGGACTTCAAGACTCATGTGGAGAAGCAATCTGGGAGAGTGGTGAAGATTCTTCGCACAGATAATGGAAGGGAATATGTGAACAAAAGACTTGAGGATTTTTGTACATTTGAGGGGATTGATCTTCAGCATTTTGTCGCATACACTCCACAGCAGAACGGAGTTGCAGAATGCAAGAATAGAACTCTCAAAGAAATGGCTAGTTGTTTGATACATGCACGTTCTCTTGATCCCGCCTTTTGGGCAGAGGCTATTAGTTGTGCCACACACATCCAAAATCAGGTTCCTCACAAAGCTTTGCAATTTTATTACTCCTTTTGAGGCTTGGGCTGGTAGGAAACCGATTGTGAGACATTTCAGAGTCTTTGGGTGTCCAGCATGGGCTCACATACCTTTGCAGAAACGCAAGGCATTGGAACCTCAGAGTCGGCCTTGCATATTTGTTGGATATCTTGAGGGTGTTAAGGCATATAGATTGATGGATCCTGAGACACATGAGGTGTTCATTGAGAGGAGTGTTAACTTTGAGGAAAGCTCTCCTTGCTTAGCCTCTCTACCTCCTCCACCTTCCTCCATTGTGGATAGTGATGCTAGTGATTCAGATGATGAGACTTCTTCAACTCTGACTCACAGGGTTACACCTCTATAGGGTCCACTTGCAGTTGAGGAGCCTCGTTCTCCACCTCCACCTAGACCTCGTTGGGCTCAACAGACACTTGATTCCACGGGTTCTCTTGTTGGGGATCCTTCAGATACATGGAGAACTCGATCACAACATCATGATCTTCCACATGCATTCATTGCTACTACTTCTGATCCACAAATATTTCAGGAAGCATAAGGGGTTCCTGAGTGGGACCAAGCTATGGAGGAAGAGTATAGTTCCTTGATTAGGAACAACACATGGGATTTAGTCCATCTCCCTAAGGGGAGAAAGATGGTTCGATGTAAGTGGATCTATCGGACCAAGTTTGCAGCGGATGGTAGTGTGGATAAGTATAAGGCTCGGCTTGTTGCGAAAAGTTTCTCCCAGGTAGCAGGTGTTGACTATACTGAGACCTTTGCACCCATAGCCAAGTTGAACTCCATTCGCTTGACACTTGATATTGTTGCCGCTCATGGTTGGGTTGTATATTAGATGGATGTGAAGAGTGCTTTTCTTCATGGTAATCTTGATGAGGAGATTTATATGGAGCAGCCACAGGGTTTCATCCAGGATACTTCCTTGGTTTGCAAACTAAGGAAATCTCTCTATGGCATTAAGCAAGCCCCCAAGGCTTGGTATGCCAAGATGGATTCCTTTCTTCTCTCAGCAGGGTTCACCAGGTGTCATTCTGATCCGAATGTCTATATTTTACGACAGGATGACTCTCACTTGATCCTTGTGCTCTATGTTGATGATTTGACCATTACAGGGAGTACCGCATCCATCATTAGTAGGGTCAAATCTACTTTGCATGATAGATTTGCTATGACTGACTTGGGTCTTTTGCACTACTTTCTTGGGATAGAGATTTCATAGTCACCTTCTGGGATTACACTATCGCAGCCCAAATATGCTCTTGATCTACTTGCATGCTTTCATATGGCTGATTGTAAGCCTGCACCAACTCCCTGTCTTTTAGGAGTCAAGCTTGAGGCTCAGTGTTCTTCTTCGCCAGTTGATGCCACTTTGTATCGTCAGCTTGTGGGTAGTCTCATCTACTTGACCCATACACGCCCTGATATTTCATTTGTAGTTGGCATGGTTTCCCGCTTCATGCAAGAACCACATGAGCTTCATTGGAAATCTGCCAAACCCATCCTTCATTACATCTAGGGTACACATCACTATGGGATTTACTATGCAGCAGGAATAGGACTTCTCTTGGTTGGTTACACAGACTCTGATTGGGCTGGCGATCTTGATGATCGTAAGTCTACTTCCGATTACAGTTTTCGCCTTAGTTCAGGCCCCATTTGTTGGCAAAGCAAGAAGCAACATGCTATTGCTCTCTCTTCGACTAAGGCTGAGTATTGAGGCGCTGTTAATGCAGCGACTGAGACCATTTGGCTCCAGTAGATTCTCATAGAGTTTGGGTTCACCACTCCATGACCGATAGTTCTATATTGTGACAATCAGAGTGCTATTGCAATCTCAAAGAACCCGGTCCAGTACCAGTGGACCAAACACATCGAGATTCATATGCACTATATCCGAGAGCTCATTCAGGAGCAGGTCATTGATTTGCAATATTGTCCTACAATGGAGCAGGTTGCTGACATATTCACTAAACCTTTCACCGAGAGTAAGTCCCAGCAGTTGCGAGCTCTCTTGGGGGTGCGGGATGTGTCATTAGGGGGGGTCAACTGACTTCTCCTTCCTCTCTTATGAGGGGGACCTTTTCCTCTTTCAGGTTGTCCATCTTCTTTGAGAGTCTTTTGTACATTCATCTCTCTTTTGGGGGGGAGTTTTTTCCCACTGGGTTTTCTCCCTTTCTCCATTTGTGAGAGATTGCATTGCATAGCATTTTTCTTGCATTTTCATATTGTACATGGGTACCTATCATGGCCTAGTAGTCGGGACCCATCTTGCATTGTTGACTTGAGTCTTCATTCCCCTAAGTTGCACTTAAGGGGGGGTGTTGGTGTAAATAAATATTCATTATGGATATTATTACACTTTACTTAAGTTAACTTAGGAGAATGCATATCTTCGTAGTTTGGATTTGAGACACTTAGGGAAGTGTGCACATAGGGATAGAGCTTGTAGGAGAAATTCCACCTTTTGTGGTCTTGTTTTGTTGTTACACTCCACATTTGGTGGGTCATCCACCTCTTGTGGAATAGTATATTATTTCTCCTACCTACCCCTAGTATTTCATACCTACCCTTGTTTCTCATTGAGCCACATGTCATAATTGTGTGCTCGTACATCCATATGGCCTTGCCTATATAAGCAGGCCTATATACATTGTATTGGTGAATCTAGTTGATCATTTTCATATTGATGAGAATACAATTTGTTCTTGTCATTCTTTTGTCTCTATTTTAATACTTTTCATTGTGCCCTTAATCTTGGCAAAATCTCACAATTGCACAACTAGCAGATAAGTGTCAACCTTTTACACACCTGTTACACAAAAACATATGCTTTCAATGGGATGCTAGATGCTTAAGGACTATCTCATGAATATACCATTGTTGATCCCACCAGATCCAAGTAGACCTCTATTGCTCCATATTTCATCAACTAATACATCAATGGGAGTACTACTGGCACAACATAATGCAAAAGGGAAAGAGTGTGTTGTATACTATATCTCTCGCACACTAGTCAGCTATGAACTCAATTACACCCCTATTGAAAGAACTTGCCTACCATTAATCTTGGTAGCCACTAAACTAAGGCACTACCTATTAACACATAAATTACAACTCATTGCAAAGATCGATCCACTAAAGTACCTACTCAGCAAAGCAGCATTGATAGGTTGCTTGGCCAAATGGGTGATGATTCTGAGTGAATTTGACATTGAGTATGTGGACCGTAAGGCTATCAAGCACCAAGTTATTGCAGATAAGTTGGACGATGCACCCCTCACAGGTAATCATCCTCTTATTTCCAATTTTCCAGATAAGAGATATTCATGATCACAGTAGCACAACCATGGAATCTCTACTTTGACGGTTCATATACTAGACATGGCTCGAGGGCAGGCATTCTATTTATCACACTTCAAGGTGACAGCATCCTGAAGTCTTACAGGCTAACTTTTCCATGTACAAACAACATAGAAGAATATGAGGCCTTGATCACAGGACTCAGACTAGCCATACAATGGAAATTGAAACGGCTATAGATCTATGGTGACTCCCAACTAGTCATCCGACAAGTCACAAACGAATATCAGACCAAGGATGATAAACTCATGTCATACAAGCAAATGGTGGATAGTTTAAAAGCACCATTTACTACTATCACCTTTGCACAAATACCTAGAGATAATAATTGAGCTGCTGATGCCATGGCTACCATTGCATCTCTCCTAGATCTTCCACATAATTCAACATGCTACGAGTTCTTGGTAGAACAGCTTTGGATTCCCGCATATGATATCCCTGAATCCAAGATGATATGTCGCCTTATCGGTTTTGAATCCCCATGGTACAGTGAGTTATACACCTACCTTCACGATCACACACTTCCTCATAACCAATTGAATAACCAACACAAAACCTTCATTCGCCAAACCGCTTGATACACCATCATTGTTGAAACCCTATACCAACGCAGTCTTGATGGTACTCTCCTTTGATGTCTGAAACAGGGTGAGACAATACATGCCTTGGAAGAGGTACATGAAGGAATTTGTGGGACTCACTCAAGTAGTCCTTCCTTAGCAAAGAAGATAATGCGCACTAGATACTATTGACAATCCATGGAAAAAGACTCCTACCATTTTCTCAGAAAATGCAAGAAATGTCAAGTTCATGGTGTTTATGGTGAAAATGGATAACAACAATGGTAATATTGAAAGACTAAATGGATTCAACCACAAAACCCTAGCCTAACAACAACAAAGATCCACCATAACATATGAAGATTACCTAAGACAATGCAAATCAAATGAAATCACAAAGATTATACCATCACATGTCAAATAGGGTTTGAATCTCCATTCTTCTTATCTCCATTGATCTTGCTTGATATATTTGCTCTCAGATTTTATGTGCATAAGAGCTCAACAAAGAACGAAAATGTGGTTGCAAGTAGGATCTCATATGCCAAGTAGTAGTTAGCTTGATTCACTAGCTAGGTAGTTAGGGTTTAATAATGAAGGAAGCATCTCCTTATATAGAAGACACTATATGAAATGGAGGGATAAGATTGAGAGGTGTAAAAGGAGGTCGGCTATGATTAGAGGGTAGGTAAAGAAAATAATAAAATAATGAAAGGGTAGGTAGTGTATGAATTAAGATATGAATGACATGTGTCATGGGTACAAAAGGTTAATGAATTAATTAAATAAATAAAGATTTATTTAATTAATAGAGGAAGTGGGATCAATTAAATAAATAAAATATTTATTTAATTTAGGAAAAGGATAATTTAAATAAATAAAAGTATTTATTTAAATGAGAAAAGGCTTAGAAGAGGATAAATAAATTATTAAATAAATAAAGATTTATTTAATTAATAGATGAATTAGGCTAAAATAATTAAATAAAATAAAAATATTTATTTAATTAGATTGGACAATTTTAGGTGTCTACATTTTGCCCCTCTTTGAGACAATGCGGCTTGTCGCATTGTTTCAAAGAAGATAATATGAACTAATACAAAGTTGCCCCAAGATGGGAATGATACCCCTCGAGAGATTGGATGAAAAATATCTGAAAAGATCGTAGACAATCTCTCGATAAGAAAGAAAGGCTAGAAAGGATTGACCGGATAGAGTGACAAAGTCACGGAATAAAGAAGACCGACCCGGGAGATGAGGGCTAGGGCTAGGGTTAGGGCTAGGACAGTTTACAAGATAGACCACGAGGGAAATACATCCTCATTGTCATCTACACATCCAAGAGATCAGAGTGGAGAGAGAAAAAAGAGCAGCAGCAGTCAACAGCGATGGCTTTGGTTCACAGATTCAACCGCGTTCGTCGATTCCAAAGGCCAGCAAAGGCAGGAGAGCCAGTAAGTAGCACAAAACCTCCTTGTAGTTTTTTGCATTTATTGTTGTCATTAATGCATACTAGATAGGGTAATAAATGCGCTCTAGGATAGGGTCCAAAAAAATGTCAAAAACGTCCAGGCGCATCTGCGTTGGTGCCAGGTGCGTCTATGCTCGCTAGGCGCGTCTGCATTGGTGCCAGGCGCGTCTATGTTAGGAAAAGCATCTGTGCATAATGCAGTCATGTCTATGTCATGCAGGTGCATCTGTGAAATTCAAGCACGTTTGTGGAAGGTAGGCGTGTCTGTGCAGAGCATAGGCATGTCTATGTTTTTCAGGCGCGTCTGTGCAGAGCAGGCACGTCTATGCAGTCTATAAGCATGTTTATGTCATGAAGGCGCATTTATGTCTTCAAGTTCAAATCAGTAGTTCTGTGATGAACATACGTTGTCGATTGGATAAGCTGCTGAGAGGATACACTCAAGCAGGTCCTCTAGGGAAGACTAGGATAGCAGATAGGGCTAGTATTGACAATTCTGTGATAGAACATACGTTGCCAATTAGGAAACTACTCAAGAGGATTCACTCAAGCAGAGGCCCTAGGATAGGATAAATCAAGGCACTTTGTGATGAATAGTGAGTACCAATATGAGCAGAACTTTGTGATGAACAGTGAGTGCAAATATGAGCAGCACTTTGTGATGAACAGGGAGTGCAAACACGTAGTACTTTATGATGAACAGGAAGTACCACTAGGATAGAGGCAACACTTTGTGATGAACGGTGAGTGTCACTAGGATAGAGCATCATATGTATGTAGATAAAAAGTAGCATTTTGTGATGAATAGTGAATGCCACTATGACTGACATGATTGATTTGCTTGACTGCAGGAGTATTTGCCTATGCTAGAGTCGCGAGAGAGATTCTCGTCGACTCAGAGGTTGCGACCAGAGTTGACATTCAAGGATAGAGCTGCCATTGAGGCTATGGGATTGAGACATATTCTGTATGTGCCTGAGTTTTGAATGAACATGGGGTTGCTAACTGCACTGGCTGAGAGATGGCACTCTGAGACTTGCACATTCCACTTGCTGATGGGGGAGATGACAGTCACCCTAGAGGATGTATACATGATTCTACGGATACCGATCGATGGGGAGTTGATTCCTTATGATTGAGACAGAGACAGGGATGCCCTGAGATGAGTGTTCCAGGATTCGAGATTGGAGATGAGGGCAAGACATGTGGCATGGGACACCATGACGACGACAGGGTTGGCACTACCAGCAGTGGTAGGAGGAGTGATCAGTGGGTTCTTATGTCTGGATAGAGCGACACGAGGGTTGGCTATGGGCTGGGGGAGCACATTGGAGATACTAGTGACTCAGCACACTAGATATGTCTAGGGACCGTGTGTGCTGGCACACTTATACTATGAGCTGCATCAGTTTGTGTACCACGGATCCGTGGGATTAGGTTGCGGAGTCACATTACTGCAGGTGTGGGCATATGAGCATCTATCGATGACATGACTGATACATTTCAGGGGCAGAGGTCACGGACGTAGTTTCATGCATTTGTACGATATGATTACCTCGCAGCCACGGATTGGCAGGTTGGAGTACTGGCAGCGGGCTATAGATGAGATTAATATGGTTATATGGAGGCCATACCTGGGATGTGAATAGTGGGAGGATGATGCATTAGAGCTACCATACACCTTTCAAAGTAGGTATCTGATTGGGTGGATGCCCTATGTACTGGAGAGGCAGATGGTTGATAGGGTGGGCAGGCAGTTTGGCAGGATCCAGCGGATGCCACGGGGTTCTGACATGTACACGCGGATGGTAAGGGATCAAGCGCACTTTGGGCCGTTGCTATCATATGATTAGACTATTACACAGCTAGTGGAGATGATGCCCTTACCCTAGGATATGTGGCCAGAGATCGAGGATGTCGGCATGGATGCAGAGTACACAGCGTATTGGGCCGAGAATCCATTCCCACGCCTGACAGATCCAGGAGAGCCGCTAGATGAAGATGGTGGTGGGTATGGTGATGATGATGGAGATGATGGGGGTAGAGGCCAACAGAAGAGGCGGGGTGCAGTTGGAGAGAGGAGGGTGGCACCGCGAAGGGAGGGGGAGAGGAGAGACAGGCTCGGATTGTGAGGGGTCATGGTGGATTGCCACTATAGGTGCCAGCAGCACAAGGTCCCAGACAAGTGCAGGGACAGGGACAGAGGCAAGTATAGGTATAGCCACCGATACAGGCATAGGCATAGGGATAGGCACCTATACAAGGGGAGCCACAGGTAGACCCACAGGGAGCTGAGGCAGAGGAGGATGAGTTGGTTGAGCTGAGGGAGATCTGCTAGAGATAGGCAGATGAGATTCAGGACTTGGAGAGGGAGAGGGATAGACTCAGGAGGCAGCTCAGAGATACTGAGCGGGAGCGAGACCAGGCTATATAGCGCTACATTGAGGCTAAGACAGCACTGAGGGCTGGGTGGCACGCGGCAGAGCACATAGGGGCTGGATATGCCTATGTCCTGTGGGTAGGGGAGGAGATCACTTACTAGAAGGATCTCTATTATGGTGTAGTGCCACCAGATCAGCGGGCGAGGAGCTTCTGCAGACCATCGTGGACAGCAACAGCTACGGGAGGGAGCCAGAGGAGACAGGCATCTAGTGGTGGGGTTATGGGTCCTCCACCACCACCAGATAGGGGGGATAGGAGGGATGATCCTAGGGCAGGTCCTTCTAGGGCTCAAATTCCATCAAGGTTAGGTGGCTCTGAGGGAGGGAGTTCATCATAGCTACAGAGGGCTCCCTGTGTATCAGTATTGTACCATTTTGTATGATGATGTAGACACCTATGGGTGATTGTAGCCATATGATTTTGACATCATTGTATCATGACACTTTATATATATATATATGAGATGATTCATCTTTGTGGTAGCTATATGCATGTGTACCTATGTGATGAGATGTTTAATGATGTATGTTTTATGTGATGGTTATGATATGGATGCAAATATGTACATGAGGAGATGCAATATTTTTGTTCTTTTATGTTTTTAATATGTTATGCATGCACTTGTGAATGTATGAAATGCAGATGAATATGATAATATAGATAACTGTGATGAAAATGTAAGATGTGCTAACATGTGTTATGTGTAGGATGTGATGCAATTGTGATATCTATATGTATGTATGAAATTCTTATATGTGGTCATGCAAGTGAAACTACATGAGATGCAAATGTTTTTGGCATGTCATTATACTCAGTCATGTGATAGCGAGCTACATGGACTCAAGAAGGATGATGGAAGTCAATCAAGAAAGGGGGATGAAAGATAGAAAATATGAAAGTGAAAGAGCTTCTTGTACGTTATCATCATTGAGCTTTATTATGGCAAAATAGGTTATGACAATCGAGGCATATGTTCGACCTAGAAAGTCGTTGTACCCATTTGCATGGAGATAAGACAGTCACAAACAAGGAATGCCCCAGTTCACACTAGACTCACAGTGTCCTCATATCCTTGGACAAGTCATAGCATTACTAAGAGACAATCCACAGACATCAAAGAAAAATAGGTGACGATACCCCATCCTCGCCTTTCTAGTCAAAGACATCCTGGAGATAGAATCTCTAGTCAAAGACATCCTGGAAAAGCTAAAAGACATGTCACCAAAAAATAAAATCAAAAGAAAACCAAGACTCGACACCAACATCCACTGTAGTCCTCAAGGTTAGTGTCTCTTGTCACTTGTATAAGTCTATTTGATTGTGGTCACAATGTTTACTTTCACAAAAAGGATAGATCACACTGAACCATAATGTTGTCTGAGTCTGTTGAAAGATTTGATTTGTTGAAGTCCATTGTTGTTGTTGTGTCTCATCTAAAACTGACTAAATCCATGAAACGGATACTTTATTGCAGAGAAGATAGAACTTTATTACGGATTGGCGATGCAAATGCTGCTTTATTGCGGATTATGCGTGGATAGACTGAAGAAAAGTGGAAGAAACTGTACTCCTTGAAACGTGTGATGTTCTCAGTTCCACACCCATTACTAGATGTAGGATTTTCCTTAGCCATAGATAGGAGATGTTTTATTATGGATGGAAAGGGGTGAAAAGGAATGTTTATTATGAATGGCTAACCAATCTTAGGTAGATCAATAACAAGCCATGATGGGAATGGGTAAGTTTATTATGGATGAAAAGGTTGTGAGTGTGTGCAAAGTGAGAGGATGAAATTGAATCCTGAAGGAGGGAGGAGCAATGTCTCTACACATGGCATTAGTGACCCGGTTTTAACCATGGTACTTGCCTAGGGCACCACCGAAGTAGTTTTCACCTTTGGATGAAATTATTTCTCTTTACTTTTGTCAATTTTTCAATGTTTTTGTGTCACAAGGTGCCTGTTTGCCAGGTTTTCACCAAGTAACGATTTTTTATTTTATGATTTTTTTTGTATTTTTTGAATTAGGATACTCTAAAGAGCTATGTGCAAAACCTGCAAAGGTGCATGTTGTTGATAGGATACTCTAAAGGTTCACCCTCTGTGGTTGAGAGCTGATATGCACCAGATCCATATGCTGCTGTAATGATGTAAGGACCAAGCCAGTTTGATTCGAATTTGCCCTTCTTCTTTCTATCCTGCTGATTCTTAGGATTTTCTCTGAGAACCAAATCATCTACCTCAAATGTGCGAGGCTTAACCTTATGATTGCAATTGCATTGTTCCTTGACTGAATGATGTGTAGCTTGAGTGACTGTCTTCCTTGATGAAGGAACTGAGATAGAATTACTAGAGTGTAGACTACGTAGGCCCATATGCATGTCACCTAAAGAAGTTTTGGCATCCCTGATAACAAAGTCCCTTGAGGAAGCTCCATTAAAGGTCCACGATGTATCGCCAGAAGGGAATGGATGTGTGGAACAAGTGGATGAGTGATGAAGGCTTATGATTGTGAAAAGAATTGAAAGTAGGATAGCATGATGGAGACTTAGGATAAACAAGTATGCATTTTGACTTGAAATTTTAGAACTTTTGCCCCCAGTTATTTTAGTATTAGGGGAGATCAACTCTTTCTCTTTTTGCTTCATAGGATTTTTATCCTTGACTTTGATTTTTGCAGAGTCCAATAGCTTTTGATTTTGATTTGGACTAAAGGACTTTTCTTTATTTTTGACTTTTAGATTTTTCTTTTCAAAGCTTGATTTGTGATCCCCAATGAGTAACGGCTTTTGTGATTCCTGTTGATCCAAGTTTGGAAGTGGAGTGGAAATAGAATGAGTGGATGATATGGTAAGACTATGTGAGTTCTCAAGAGGGTTGGCGATACACTCAATAGATTCTTCACTGGAACCACTCTTAGGACTATTGATATCAAGAGATGCTTGCACCACTAGAGGATATTTGCATTCGGACTTAGTAGCCACAGCACTAAGTGGTTCACACCCAATTCCTTGGCATTGAAAATTGTTTGTAGGTTGTTCCTATCGACTGAATATCTTAGGAGATAGTGGGAGTTTATCAATATGAAAGATATACTCACCACATCTCATGTCTTTAAACTTGAACATTTCTTTGAGCTCAGTCTGTTTTGATGTAGAAGCTTTCAAGGATTCTGGATCCACATATGTTGAAGATGGAATTGCTTCTTGATTGACTGGAATTGTTATTTCCGATCTATGGCGCAAATTGTTGCAATATATGAATGGATTTGGATCACCTTTTATGGTCACTTCAACTCCATTATGTGGAAACTTGATACATCGATGATATGTAGATGGTACTGCGCTCATCTCATGAATCCATGGACATCCTAGCAATATGTTGTATGTAAGATCCAGGTCTAGGACTTGACAAACCACATCCTTTGTAACTGGCCCAACTCTGAGAGGTAAGGTGACTGTGCCTTTGGATGAATGCTCTTCATCATCATATGCCTTGATGGTAATTTTGTTTGTAGAATTTACAGCCTTGTCGGAATATCCCAATTTTTTAATAGTGCTCAATGTACAAATGTTTAGACCTGCTCCTCCATCTATCAGGACTTGTTTTATTCGATGTTTATGTATGAAGGCTTCAATGTGTAAAGGTGCATTATGTGGCTAACTTATGGGGGTGTCATCAGCTTCAGTGAATGTAAGAGAATGTGGAATGGAAAGGTATCCCACCATGGCTTGAAACTGGTCCACGTTTAGATCAGTAGGGATAGAAGTGTCTCTCAAGATTTTGTCAAGAATAGCTTTATGTGCGGGGGATATGCGTAAGAGCTCAAGGATGGAGATAAGCGCGGGTGTCTTCCCTAACTATTCTACAAGGTCATACTCAGGTTTGGTGGATGAGGAAGAGGTGTTTTTAGCTGGAGCACCTTGCAAAGTGATTTTACCTTGACAGGTTGTAACATGACATTTAGAGGTAGGTTCGGAAGAAGATCCAACGCCTTTTAGGACAATCTTGGGTCTCTAGGTAAAATTCTCAGGGTTTTTGTCCTTGATGATAATGGTAGAGACATAATTGTCCATCGAGATGTAATTGATAGTTGAATCATAGTTGTAGGATGCTCTAGTATAGTTGGTTTGGTCATCTATGGCTACAGCTTTTCCCTTGTCATGCTTTGGGAATGGTTCCTTAAACATCTCATGTTCTTGATTGGATGAATGTCCTTGAATTTCAATGTCACCTCTATCAATGAGATCTTGTATGATGTTCTTCAGTCGATGACAATTTCCTGTCTTATGACCCTTGCTCTTATGAAATTCACAATATTCATCATCATTCCACCAATTTGGTTTCACCTTTGGCTCATATGGAGGAAAATCTGGAATTGTGATTACCTTGTTTGCCACTAGCTTTTTGAAAACTGACTCAAGTGGTTCTCCCAATGGAGTGTACTTCCTCCATGATTTGGAAGTTGTTTGAGTATTCACTTGATTGTTTGTAGAACTTGATCTCAAAAAAATGAATTTGGGTCGCACTGTATTGGCATCTACAACACCATCATTGACTGTGTTCTTGTTTTTGTTCCAAAATCTTGGCTTATCTTTTCCTTTAAAGTCATATTTGTTTTCTTTGAATATCTTGATGATGCCTTGCTCAATTAGGACCTTTTCTATTGCTAAGCCTTTTTCAATGACGTCCTTGAAGGTGGACAAACAAGCTTTTCTTAGATCATAACCAATGTCTTTGTTAACATTCTGCGTGAACATCTCTACCATTTGTTTTTATGGAATTTCACAAGAGCATCTGCTAGCTAGGTTCCTCCATCTTTGTAAGAATGATGAGAAAGATTCTCCATCCTTTTACTTGGTGTTGCACAAAGTAGTGACTAATATGTCTGTCTCTATATTGTATGAGAAATGTTGGATAAATGCCTCTGCTAGATCACCCCAAGACTTAATTCTAGGTGGAAGTTGGGAGAACCATTCCATAGCTTGATCACCTAAGCTTTGTGGGAATAATCTCATCAAATATGTCTCTTCTGCTACCACTTCAATGCAAGCTGTAAAAAATTGTCTTATGTGTGCCTTAGGATCCCCTTTTCCTCTATATTTATCAAACTTAGGCATCACAAAGTGTGTAGGAAAAGGAGGCATTGGAATGCTCTTGTCAAATGGATAAGGACATATGTCTCTCATTGTGTATGTTGGCTTTGGTGTATTTATGTTCTCCATTTTCTTTTGTAAGTCCCTGATTTGTTGCTCCAAATTGCTCTTAGGTGGAGATCGATTCCTTGGACCATACCCCATGCTTGAGGCACCAATTGGAGGAGGAGCATGTTGCATATATGGATGATATTGATCATACACATGTTCATACGGAGGAGGTCTATAATGATGCTGCGTATATGGACCACTTGGTATAGAGTCATGTTAAGGAACAAAATATCCGCTTTGTCCATGTATACCATACTCTACAAGCATGTCATGAGTTTGTTCTAGTGTGTTGCCCCCAAATTTGACACGGGGTTTCCTTGTGTCCAAATTTTGAGCATGCCTTTGAATATCCAATTGTTTTGGTGGTTCCTTAGCATTGGTATGTGATTGAGCATATTTTTTTGCATAAGACTTCCATAATGGTCTGCGAAGGTGAGTATCATATGCTTGACCATGTGTGTATGGGACCTCTAGTTTTTGAAACAAAGATGATGGTGATTCAAGCACCATATGTGGTCCTCTATTGCCTCCACTATTAGGCCTCCTTTGATCCATGTTGGAGTGAGTTTGTTGCAAAGGTCGATTTTCCATTATTTGAGACATGTCAAAATCATGAGGGATCTTGGCTCCACTTTGTGCCATCACTTGTAGAAAATATTGTCTATCTCTCCTCATTATTTCCTCAACCAATCAATTGAAATGGGGATTCATAATGGTGTCTTCCACTTCTACTAAATGTACAGAAAAGTTGTCCATATTGTCATTGTGTGTATCATTGTTGTTTGTAGTGTCAATGTTTTCAACATTTGGAATGTTTCTATAGGCATCCATGTCAGGTAATGTAATATGATCAGAATTGAAAAAGATATCATTGTCATACTCATAGGAACTCATGTTTGTGGACTCTTGAGCCTCTTTAGCCTCTCTCCTAGATTCTTGGAGGCGGGTTTCAACCATGAACTAGGTCTTGACCAAGATGTGTGAGACTAGATGAAAATGGAAAAGAGTATGGAAGACCAAGAGTTGGATGGAATGTAAATGAATCTAAGGTTTACTTGCAATGTCCAAAGTATGTATGTAGTAGAGTAGGTGTGGCTTCCAAAGAGAGGATAGTTTCTCTTGATGAGGTAAGTTGACCTTGACTCTAAGTAAAACCAAATGAGACCCAAAGGTGATAGACCTTGATGAGGGACCACTTAGCAAAATATTGTTGTATGTAATGTGTTGACAAAGTGTGATGAGGACAAGCGACCTTTTGAACTCAAGTTTAGACAAATGTGAATGTAATGCAAGATGTAAAGCAATGATGGACTGTGTGAGGCCTAAAGATAGGTTGAATGCTAGATGAAACCTTGGAGAAATAACCTAGGAAGCTCAAGAATTCTGAAACTGACTGTGTTTGTTTGCTGAACTGTAAAAGTTTTTCAATTCTGCACACAGACGTGCCTGTATACTGCAGAGACGTGATTTCCTGACACAAACGTGGTTCTGTTTAACACAGACGCAATTCTAAGACTTTGTAAATGCAATGTTGATACTGAGAACACAGACGCGTTGTTGCCCTTCACAGATGCGGCTATACAACACAGACGCGGTTATATCAGACACAGACGCGTTTCTGCAAAATTTGTGCAATTTTTTCCAATCTGTGAAGTTATTTTGTGACCAAATCTGAATGTTTGACTATTTTTCATGACAAGAGGACATAGTGTTGATGAGAACTCAATGTTTGCAAGTGTCTAGACTCAAAAATGACTCAAAGAAAGTGTGTTGTTCGATGTAAAAATGTTTTGCATACACTTGAAGACACAAAAGACACAATGTTTTGTTGTTTGGTCTTGAATGTTTTGAATGCTTAAAATAAGTCAAGCACAATTCTTATGGTTGGCCAAGACAATAGTTGTTGATCCCACATGGGGTTTTACCCCCGAGGCTACGCTATTCAGAGCGGATACTTAGATGCTTGACCTCACTGGCTCCACCCTTGGCACTCACTTCTCGGGTCAGCCAAGCATCAGTCCCCATGAAAACTCCCCGTGGAAAACTTTGTATCTCTACTAAGAACCGTATGTGTGTGGGCCGCTACCAGAGGTCCAACCTCCTGCCCCAACAACTAGAAGGATTTGGGCTTCTAAAACAAAAAGGTGCTAGTAAGGGCATCCGCTCGTGTGGCCATACATGCGGCACTTTCAGCTCTGTAAATACAGAAGGCTCCCAACCGGTAGGGGTTACGCCCTACAAATGATCAAATAAATTTGATCAAACGGGTTTATGGGGAGACATAGTGTCGGTATGAACTAATCAGCACATGTTATTCATAGTTTTCACCATGAATACAGTTATTTATAGTGGTTTGGAAGAAGATGGTTTTTCTTTTGCTACCACTTGGGTCGTTCTCTTCTCACTAGTAGTCCTAATGACCACACAGGGAGAGAGGCCCTCTAAAGATGAAACAAAAAGAGCCTATTGCTCAAGACATAAAAGACAATGATTCAATTTTAGTGCACCAATTGACGTGTTTACTAATCTATGAAAAATAAGGCACACAATAAAAATCCAAAAACCCTTGCCAAGGACCTACAACAAAGAGTTATTAGTAGTTTGGATTGTTTCAAATGATCATCCCTTCCTACAAGCACATGAGTTAAGTGAATTTTAGATTCAAAAGACTTTGTGAGAATAGGGGCCTTCAACAAAATGATTTTGCTTTCAAGATAAGCTGCACCAATTTCGTTAGCTAGATTTGCAAATGTTAGCTCAAAATAATCCAGATATAAAAAAAATAAAATTGAATGACTAAAAACCAAATAAATAAAACTCCAAAAATGAAATCAATGCACACAGACGCGGTTACCCCAAACACAGACGCAGCTTGCTGACACAGACACGCTTCTGTGAAACATAGACGTGATTTCAGAACGCAAACACGGCTTCTGGACATAGACGCATCTAAAAACACCATAGACGCGACTAAGGAACACAGACGTGATTTTTAGAATCTGCAAAAATAAAATACTGAAGAGGATGTAGACGCGATCCAAGATGTCGTAAACACGGCAGAAAACCAAAAACGCAATCCAAAAGTACGCAGACGCGAAAATACCAAAATGTCGTCAAAAATGTCAGATCTGCAATTTCAAAACACAATATCTACAACAAGGATGTTAAATGCAAAAGGGACAAGAGTCCCACCGGGCGTGCCAAAATGTTTACGGTGAAAATGGATAACAACAATGGTAATATTGAAAGACTAAATGGATTCAACCACAAAACCCTAGCCTAACAACAACAAAGATCCACCATAACATATGAAGATTACCTAAGACAATGTAAATCAAATGAAATCACAAAGATTATACCATCACATGTCAAATAGGGTTTGAATCTCCATTCTTCCTATCTCCATTGATCTTGCTTGATATATTTTCTCTTAGATTTTATGTGCACAAAAGCTCAACAAAGAACGGAAATGTGGTTGCAAGTAGGATCTCATATGCCAAGTAGTAGTTAGCTTGATTCATTAGCTAGGTAGTTAGGGTTTAATAATGAAGGAAGCATCTCCTTATATAGAAGACACTATATCAAATGGAGGGATAAGATTGAGAGGTGTAAAAGGAGGTCGGCTATGATTAGAGGGTAGGTAAAGAAAATAATAAAATAATGAAAGGGTAGGTAGTGTATGAATTAAGAGATGAATGACATGTGTCATGGGTACAAAAGGTTAATGAATTAATTAAATAAATAAAGATTTATTTAATTAATAGAGGAAGTGGGATCAATTAAATAAATAAAATATTTATTTAATTTAGGAAAAGGATAATTTAAATAAATAAAAGTATTTATTTAAATGAGAAAAGGCTTAGAAGAGGATAAATGAATTAATTAAATAAATAAAGATTTATTTAATTAATAGATGAATTAGGCTAAAATAATTAAATAAAATAAAAATATTTATTTAATTAGACTGTACAATTTTAGGTGTCTACACATGGAGACTTGATACATGCACCAACATAGGAATTTAAATCAATCACAACACCATGGCCCTTTTGTCAATGGGGACTTGACCTTGTGGGTAAAATTCATCCATCTTCATCCAACGGCCACAAATTCATTATTCCTGCCACCGAATACTTCACAAAGTGGATTGAAGTTGTTCCACTTACCCAAGTCACCGACAAGCAGATCGCCTCATTCATCCTTAATTACATCATCTGTCAGTATGGTGTTCCCATGTCCATCATCATAGATAAAGGACTTCCTTTCAAAAATCAGGACGTTCGTGAGCTCTATGAGAAGTTTCACATCCAACACTACTTTTTCACTCCCTATTACCCACAAGGAAATGGTCAAGCTGAAGCATCGAACAAGAACATATTAAGAATCCTCAAGAAGACAGTCAATGATGTCGTTCATGATTGGCACGTTCAATTAAATCCAGCACTATGGGCATATCGAACTAGCTTTGAACCCCTACAAGTGCAACTCCCTACTCACTGGTCTATGGCACATAAGCTATCTTACCTATTGAGGTTGAGATACCATCTCTACGAGTTTCCTTGCATAATCTCATAGATGATGAAGCATACAGAGTATCATGTCTCCAAGATTTAGAGATACTTGATGAAAGGCGACAAGTTGCATATAACCACCTCAAGGCCTATTAGCAATGCATTAGTAGAAGCTATAATCATTGAATTAGGACTCGTACATTTGAGGTAGGTGATCTCGTTCTCAGAGAGAATCCTCATAAACAACCAAACAAAGAATATCAGGGAAAGTTTGAATTAAACTGGCTGGGTCCATATGTTATCACTGTTGTATTTGGGTTCAGGGCATATCAGTTGGCTACTTCAGAAGGAGAAATGCTAGTAGATCCGATCAACAACATGCACCTCAAATAGTTTTATACATAAGTTGTACAGAGCATCAGGCTCCCATACATACCAGAAAAACACCAAAAACATTCAGATAAATGTCCTCAAGAAAATACAAAAAAATCAAAATAGTAAAGAAAAATCATGCATCCAAACGGTGAACAACCACTCTGGTGGCACCTTGGGTAAGTGCGATGGTGAAAACCTGGCAAACAGGTGCCACTCGTAAAGGCTATGGCTCCATTATCTTTCAAACTTTTTGCGATCAAATTCATTGCATCTACTCATCCATCAATCAAACAATGGCTTGTTATTGATCTACAATCAAGGATAGTACTTCATGCGTCTTGCATCCCGCTTTTTTTTCATAGTCATGTCTAAACTGGGGGCAATTCTCTTAACCTATTGATGGAAGTAGATTCGGCATTACTTGTGATTCATTGAGTTCTTCATTCAACACTATCTCGCAAAATCCAAAAACATTCAAAACCGTCTCACAAAAAATCCAAAAACATTCAAAACAACTCACAAAATTCAAAAACATCTAAAACATTCACAAAATCAACCAAAAACATGGCACTGCATAAAGAATCCTTTGTACAAACACATCGCAAATAGACATCAAACAAACATTTTGAGCTACTCAAATGATGATCACTTATCAAATCAACCAATCAATAAAACATCGACACACAACTGTCTTAACAAGGATGCATCCTTCCTTACCAAAACAAAGACATGATGACATTTTCTTTGACAAGAAAATTTTGTTTAAGCTATCAAGTACTTGGTTAGTTTGATGAGTTATTTATTCATTTATATTCAAGTTCCTACGCTACTCTGGGATATCCACAAGTGATTAGAGTAGTCAGGATGGTTCCTGCGTATTGTTTGTTTATCTTCTGCAAATTATTCCAATGAAGTTCTGAGGCATATACTAATGGTGTCTACGTAGGAGTTTCACTAAGCTACATGATCTTATGCAAAATACAATCATGGATCACTATGGCTTGTTGACTACAGTGTATACCTCGACCATATGAGCATGAACCATTATGGAGGGTCCATATTCTTTATTTATGTTGCTTGCTTATAGGTACAATGCTCCAAACTTGGTTCCTACTGCCTTGTCCAAGATTGATACTACCATTGCTCAATGATGAAAAATAAAGCACTATGGATCGTCATTCCATCTCATCTGTTTATATTGCATTCCGTTACATATCACCCATCCATTTGATCATTCACTATTCATATTTATGGTTTTGTATGAAAGTATGAACAAGTTAAAAATGCAAAGTTATTTACTATAATTTGTCTTGGATACAATCATGACAGAGATCTCTGATACATCATCAATGCATCATACAATTTCTCACCAACTTGCATTCATCATAAATGCATGATGATATCATCATTCCATTACATTTAGTTGCATTTAAATGCATCTAATTCATTATCATTTACTTGCATAAAGGTTCATTTCATCCATTTTAGATATTCATTTGAGTGCATTTAATATCATTTAGTTGCAATCATTATCACTTACTTAGATTAGCATCCTCACATCATTCAAAATCATTCATCATCATTTAAGTTTTTTTACAATACATTCATCTAGATTCATTTAGTTGCATTCATTTGTGTTTATTTATCTACCCATTAGTTAAGTACATTCATCTATCCATCCAGTATATTCTTCTACTCATTCATTTCATTCTCATCTTAAAAGGTTTCATCTAGGATTCATTAAGATGCATTCATTATCCTTTTAATTGCATTAAGGTGCAGTTATTCATTATCCCTTAGTTGCATTATCATTTCACTTAGTCATTTAGAATCATAACATGAGCATTTGTCTCAGCATTTGTTTATTCATATTACAAGTGCATTCATGTAGAAATCATCACATAAACATTTGTACTTTACATTTGTTTATCCATTTTACAAACCATCTATACACATTTACATAAACCATTCAGTCCATTACATTTTCATCATTTCATCAAGATAGATAACAAGTACTATCTATCTCATAGTCAACATCATTCATTCATCATTTTGCATACATCATCCTCATGGCATTACATACATAAAGTATTACAACAATGCATCGTACATTTATTAAACCTGCATCCACATGTTCGTATCACATTCATAAAACATGCATATGGACATCATAAAATAATCATAAACATGCATATGGACATCATATCATCATCATAAACATGCATATGGACATAATATTATAATCATAAACATGCATATAGACATCATAAAAATCATCATAAACATGCCTATTGAAATCATCTCCTCAACATATACATCTAGCAAGTAAAAACATCCATCTAAGCATCCATCATAAATCATCATCCTACATAAACCCATACGTATCGCCAACATGCATATCATCACAAATTATGGGATCTCCTCATATACATCACATCATATATCATCTCGTAACACATACATTTATCAGAGTACAATGATGTAAAAAAAAGCGGCTACCAAGAGCCATCCAAGTCACAGTCCAAAATGACAATGTAATAAATAAATCTCTCTCAAATGGCACTCTAGCCAGATGCTGCACCACCATGACCCCCTGCACCACCTACACTATCTTTTCATGGAGGACCCATCACACCACCACTGCTTTGCATCCTCTAAGACTGCTCTGATCTCGTCGGACGCATCTGTGAATAGCTCAGTGCCCACTGACTGGATGACACCGCCTACTCATATAAACCCCGCCAATACTCTATCTCCGCTTGAGCTCCTCGTATCTCCCTCATCACCTCCCCAGTATAACCCTGTGCTCCTACCCCAACTCATACTCTCTCTTGCAGCTCCATCAATCTCTCCACTACATCATCTCTCTCCCACAACACTACAGTCAACTCTGACTCTTATGCAAACAACTGCACATCTCTAGTTGCAACCTCTACCTCCATCTCCTCCACTCATGCCTCGGCTGCTATAAGACGAGACTGCATATATACTAGCATATTCTCCTGCACATCTCCCTCTCCTCAACCAGTAGCTCCCTCTCTTGTATCCATAGGTGCCTCTCCCTCCCCCATATCCCTACCACCTAATCTGACTCCTCCCTGCATCAAAGGACCCTGTGACAGTCGCAATAGCTTCCCGCCTCTCCCTCTCCATTGTAACCGTCCACCTCCACCACTTCCACCTCCTCCTCCACCACCAGCATCACCCCCTCCTCCTCCTCTGTCACCTCTACCTCGTCCATCTAATACAATTCCTCGACCTCCTCTCCTCCTTCGTCTCTATCTCCTATCATCCTCAAAATCTGGAATCAGCTCTGTTGGATCTGATATATGTGGAATAGGATGTGCAGTAATATATTGTGTGTACTCATCTGTAACCCCTGCATCTACCACCCCCGGCCTCATATGCCATGGTCTCACTTGTAATGTTTGAAACTCGGCTAAGGCCTAATCATACGGTAACATTGGTCCCCACTAGAATCTCTCCCGTACTGTTTGTGCATGCTCCCCTGATCCACCGAGCAATCCCTGCCTCCGACCAAACTACCTCATCACTCTATTAGGTACCTATCCCTCCACATTTTAGGATGTCCTACCAATCAAGTATTGTGTCATAAATACATAAGGCAAGGCCTCTGCATCATCATCCCAGGGCTCGGACTCAATATAGGGCCTCCATATCACTATATCTAAATCATCTAATGCCCGCCGCCACCACTTTAACTTCCCCAGGTGGGGCTAACTCATCATACCTCCATACGTATACATATAGGGTTGATCTACTGCCCTAAATATCAGACTAACAGGTTGTGTCATAGGTAGGTGGTCCCATGCCCAAATATGCAGCAGAGTGATCCCAACTCCTAGAGAACTCGTCTCTCGGTACACCACCTCATGCATATCCTGATATAAATGTGCCAGAATGCACGGTCCCCATGCAAAGAAGGTCCCCTTAGTCACCATCTGCTCTATAACCTGGCCCCAACCCACAACCAGTCCATGTGATTGTCGATCCGGGCATAGCAGGCCCCCAACAATCCCTGATAGTAGAGTTGGAAGTGGCTCATATAACGCAGTTATCTCCTCCCACGCTACTGAGCCATCATGAATAAAAAAATCCTCATCAAATATCTGTTGCACAATTACTATCCCCCATGCTCGGTCATATGTCACCAGATCCCCTCAAATAGGGATGTGCAAGATCCGCTACACATCCTCCAGTGTCACGGTCATCTCCCCCATAGCCAAATGGAATGTGCAAGTCTCATTGTGCCACCGCTCCGCTAATGTTGTCATTAGGTCATGATTCATCTGAATCATGGGCATATACATCACATCATAAAGGCCTATCGCTGCAATGCAATCAATCTCGGCCTCCTCAACCAATCTCTCAACTGTTGCGTAGCTGGATGCCTCTCCCACATCTGTAAGATGGGAAGATCCTCCACACACACATTAACCATCATCATCAGTTGTTTTGTTTCAAAATTTCTTAAGTTTAAACCTAGACTATCAATAGATACTCTGATCAAGTATCTTCGGGTCTCAACAGGTAAGCAATAATGGCAAACCTAGACTACAACATACATTTCTCATAATGACCTAGTCTCAACGGGGTTGCTATGGTTCAAAACAACTAGCATATCCATCCATCCACCATCGGCATTAGGATTTTATTCTTCTAAATACTAAGGCATCTATTTTTCAGACCAAAGCGATGTTTTGCTAGCAATCATGCTAAAACAACTACACACTAGCGCTAAAAAACCAATAGTGCTAAAACCAGTGCACAACACCACCATTTCAGGGCAATAGTGCTACAAGACTGACTCAATCGCGCTAAAACAACTGTACGTAGGCACTAAACCTTGCGATAGTGCTAAAACCACTATGCAATAGCGCTATAGTGGCACAAAGAGCTAGTTTAAGTGACAAAAGTGCTAAAACATAGTTTTAGTGCTATTGTCTTGACTCAACCTAGACACTGGAAAAAATACATAAAAAATGCATAAAAATCAAAAAATCAAATTGGCGTACCACTGATCTATAGTCATCTAGCCGCTGGAATCGATGGACCCGCTCTAGTCAATGGTCTGCTAACGATACTGGCATTCTGACTACTGCTTGCTCTTTCCCAAACGTCACTATCAGAGCTTTAAATCACTGCACAGATGGATGCAAATGACCCTGTTTTTACCCCTTCACCCCCATATATACCCTTAGCCCTAGCCCTAATTTTACCCTGTTGGCATATGTGCAGAACTTGATGACATGATGATATTGTATGTTGTCATTGATGTCAATATGCTGAAGTATGAACTTGTATATTGAAGTAAGCAAACTGGCAAGATAACCGGTATGATATTGTGAACTTGTATATGTGAGAACCGATATGATATTATGAACCGGTATATGTGAGAATCGGTATGATAATGTGAACTGGTATATGAGAAAAAGTGAAGCGATATGTTGGAATGAGAACCAATATATGGGAAGTTTTGTATCGGGGTTTCATTTGGCATGATTACCAGTTGGTAGTCTCAACTTCAGGGTTTCTGGTTGATGCATTCCAGGCCTATGTGATTCAACCCGATGACATCTTGTGATGAGTTAGCATTGTAATGAAGAATAGATAGTGTTGCCACATCAGCCTTGAGCGTGTGAAGGATTTCCTTGAGGATCTTGCATGGAGATTGATCCTATCTACCTCGGGAATATGCAAAGTCTCTGTAAACGATGGAGAGCACGTGATGGGTTATCAATTTCTAGAAGTGGCAAAGAATGAACATTGGAGAATGTCTTGAGATATGTTTAAGACTGTTTTATTCAATGCAGTATGATTAACGGTCAGGATTGAACCAATTGAATTGCTAAACCTAAATGTTTAGGGTTTAGGGTTTATGCTATCGACCTATCTATTTCCTATAAGGTCGATGATTTTTTTCATTATGAGGTGGTTGGCAAATGCTACGTGTGTATCCAAGTGAAGAGATACTTGATTCTTGCCAGACCGGAGAAGTGTATTGATACCTACAGAGTGTGATTGCAGAAGCAAAGGAGCTAAAGTGGATCTGCCTTGGCATTGAGTGTTGTTATCAGATCAGTGTATTACCTGTTGACTTCTAACCATTTCAGCAATTGGAAAATCCCTTAACCAGGTAGCTTTAACAGGATTTTGTGTAAATCCTTTAACAGGGTGTCTCAATTCAATGAGCTCTTCAAATCCTCTTGCGAAGTAACTTCTAATAGGGTTCTAACCTTTAACCAAGTATTTAGCCATCCCTTAACTAGGTGATCCCTAGCAGGATCGATTCCTAGTAGAACCTATTGTAAAAGTCTTTAACCAGACTAGGCTCCTAACAAAATGGACTTCAAAAGAGTTCAAAGAACAGCTTGTGGGTATTCATCCCCACCATGGTTTTTTCCAATTGGGTTTCCACATGAAAAATCAGTGTGTCATGTGTGATGCTTTTCATGTGATGCTTTAATATTTTTTGTCAAGTGTTGAAGCATGTTAAACCGACAGTCATTATATTTCTAATGATATATTACTTGTTTATGCATACAGGTGAAGTGGAAATAAGATATTAGATTGTGTAGAGATCTAAATGTTTACCAATTTATGTCATTCATACTCTCACTGTGTGTAACCGGTAGTGCCCTGATTTAGACTGGTGTTACAGTTTACTAGTTATGTGTAGTCTTTGCAGTCAAACTGCTTAAGGGAAAGTTTTTGTCTGTACTGATTCACCCCCCTCTCAGTACCGGTTTGGTACTAACTGTTCATCATTATTCATCATACCCCGCTCACCGTCGTGATCCCTGTGAACTTCCAGTGCCTCCCATTTCTCTGCGTTATCTCTGATTTCTTCTATTCTTTCACCATTATTGCTAAATTCTTCTCTTCTACCTCCTCGCCAATTCTCGTTCTTTTTCGAGAGATCGCCCGATTTTTCAAAAAAAAACTACCCATCTCTCGAGAGGGCATCACACCCATTAAATTAACATTTATGGGGCATATTTCTTCATGCCCATTTTTTTTTCTTTGAAACAACGCGATAAACCGCACCATCTCAAAGAGGGGCAATGTAGTCACATAAATTTGTCCATTTTAATTAAATGAATATATACTATTTATTTAATTAATAAATCCACTAGCCAACAGTTAATTAAATTAACATTTAATTAATTCTTCTTCAATCATTCTCCTATTAATTAAATAAATTATTCAATTTATTTTAATTCATTCATTACACCAAATTCACAATCAATTAAATGAACAAATCCTATTTATTTAATTTAACCCCCTTTCCTCTTTTAAATAAATAAATAAAACATTTATTTAAATCATTAAATCCCCCCACTTGCATTCTCCAACAAATGCAAGTTGCAACCACAAGTTGAAATAAATTAATTTTATTTTAATTTAAATCCTATTTTCTTTCACCCACCAAATCCACTTGCAATCCTAAATCCCCTTCTAGACCCTTCTAACCACTTTCTAATCATTCATAATTAGCCTAATCCATCTCCTAAATATTGTCACATTCCTAAGCAACTTGAAGTCACTTCTCAAAGCCTCCAAAGTCTTTCAAAAACATTTAATGTTTTATGTGTTCAACAAGCTAACCCCTAAAAGTCTTCCAAACCACTAATGGCTCTTACATGACCACTAATGGCTCTTACATAACCATTTATGGTTAAATCCACTTGCTCTCATGGTTAGAGACTTTACCTCTAACTCAACCCTCATTTAACCCATGGGTCTCTTCAAGCATTTATTGCTTTGACCATGGTTATCCTCACTAACTCTTGCACAAGAGTTTATCCATTGAATAAAGACATTACTTATTGGATAATGGCTTTATTCTTTCAACTCAACATTAACCTTGCCTCCCAAGTTAACCCTCAAGTCATGTCAAGCATTTAATGCTTATTCCTTCTCCTCTCAACCCATCTCTTGTTGACATTTGTCATCCTGGGATTGGGTTGAAGGCCCTCACATGGATCTTAAGCCCTTCAATCCTGACCCTTGTTGAGAATACTCAATCTCAACCCTCCATTGCTCCATTTTACCTATAAATAGAGCTCATTTCAATCCAGATCCTGAAAACTTGTATGCATTTAACCTATAGTGATATTTAGAGAGCATTTAGCATAAGCATTTATATTTACTCTTTTGGACTAAAATCAACACTAGATTAGATAATATCTCATTTTAGCTTGTTCATGTTTGCATTTTCATGAGCTTTTATTCACAATCTTGAACCTCCATAAGACATCCAAAAAACATAGTGCAAAAAGCTACTAAGAGCTACACTCATTCGGGAACTTAGAGAGGAGAGGAATAAGGGAGGAGCCACTATGAATGTTTTGGTCAGCATTTGGAGGAGTTTAGTTTACCTATTTTGTCTTTGCATGATTTCCATTTCTTATTTAGTATCTCTCTTGATATGCTTGATTAGGCTATTGTTTAAATTGTGATTTCTAACACTAACAATTGGTTTCTTGCTTGTTGCTTGTGTTTGTCATCCTAACAATCTCCTTTTTGTAGAGCATCACATGCTATGGATGATTTGCTTTCTATATGTACATTTATGATGATATTATTTCTATATGCATGCTATGGATGACTTTGCGAATCATGTGGATGTAGGTAGAAGATGGATGATGCTTGTGTGATGATATAAATGTGATGCAATGATGATGATGTATGCTAAATGATGAGATGAGATAAAATGATATTTGTGATAGATAATACTTGCTTATGTTGATGATATGATTTGATGATGATATGAGTTTTTGATGCATGTTTTTAAGATGAATCTAAGTGAATCTAAGTGGATCAAATGTTTATGCAAATGTTTATGTATGCAACTAGATGAATGCACTTAAATGGATGAACAAATGTTATGTATGAATACCCTTAAATGGGTATATCTAAATGATGTGATGTTGTTGAGATGAATCTAAAATGAATCTAAATGACTAAAAATGATTTAAAATATAACTAAGTGATAAATGAGATTGAAATGATAATGCAAACAAATGCAACTAAGTGATAATGAATAATTGCACCTTAATGCAATTAGAGGATAATGAATAACTGCACCTTAATGCAATTTAAAGGATGATGAATAACTGCACCTTATAAATCTTGAGGAAACTAAAAATACACTACTAAATGAATTCTAAATGACATTAAAGGATAATGGAAGGAATGCATATTTAATGTTTTAAATTAAAGTACTAAATGGATGAATGAATGTTCGTGATAATGGAGAAACAAATGTACTTAAATGAAATGCAAGTAAATGATAATAAATGTCCATGATGTGTTAAATGCCCTAATGCCCTTTAATGAATATCTAAATGAATCGAAGTGTAACTAAACAATAATGAACTGAATGTAGTTTATGCAACTAACATGAGAATTCCATGCCTCCATGATATATGAATGCAAGTTGGTGAGAATTTATAGATGTGGAATGCAGATGTGAGATGATGTATCTGAGAACTTCGTCATGAGTTTGTACCCAAGACAAATTATATTAGGTGCTTTCTCATATAAGCCTGAATGACTTGCATGCAAACAATAGATATGAATAATGAATGAGAAAATGAATGGGTGATACGCAACGGAATGCAATATATATAGATGAGATGAAATGATGATCCATAGAGTATTCATAGTGCCTTATTTTCCTCATCGAGCATGGTAGTATCATTCTTGGTCGAGGTAGCAGGACCAAGTTTGAGCATTTCAACTGTAAGCAAGCATTTATAGACAAGGAAAAGTTACCCTCCATTATGGTTCATGCGCAAATGGTCAAGGTATACGTTGTAGTCGGTAATTCATAGTGATCCATGACTGTATTTTTGCATATGATCATGTATCTTAGTGAACTTCCCACGTAGACACCATTAGTACATGCCCCAAAACTTCATTGGAACAATCCGTAGACAACAAACAAAGAAAAAGATATCAAGATCTACCTTGAATACTCTAATCACTTGTGGATATCTTGGAGTAGCATAGGAACCTAATATGAATAAATAAATAAATAACAAACCGACCAAGTACTTATAAGCTTAAATAGAATTTTCTTGTCAAAAAAAATGTTACCATGTCTTGTCTGTAAGGAAAGATGCGTCCTTGTGAAGACAATTGTGTGTAGATGGTTTGATTGGTTAGTTGATTTGATAAGTGATCATTGATAGAGTAGCTCAAAATGTTTGTTTGGTGTCTAGTGTGATGTGTATGTACAAGGAATAATATGCGTTGCCATGTTTTTGATTGATTTTTTATGTTTTATCATGTTTTTGGATTTTGTGAGTGTTTTTTAATGTTTTTGGTATTATTTCCAGCCAATTTTGAATAAGGAACTCAATGAATCACAAGTAATGTATAATCCACTTCCATCAGTAAGTTAAGAGCATTTCCCCCAGTTTAGACATCGCTATGAAAGCGGTATGTAGGACACATGAAGTACTAACCCTGATTGCATATCAATGACAAGACATGGTTTGAATAACAGATGAATGGATGTAATGGATGTGATCTCAACAAGTCTAAAAGATAATGGAGCCATAGCCTTTACGAATGGTGCTTGTTTGCCAGGTTTTCACCATTGTACTTACCCAAGGTGCCACCATAGTGGTTTTCACCATTTGGATGAATGATTTTTCTTTACTGTTTTCTTGATTTTTTTGTATTTTCTTCAAGACATTTTCAGAATGTTTCTGGTATTTTCTGATATAGTGGAGGAGTCTGATGCTTTGTATAGCTTATCTATGAAATCATTTGAGGTGCATGTTGTTGATCGGATCTACTAGCAGTTCTCCTTCTGAAGTGGCCAACTGATATGCCCCAGACCCAAAGATAGCAGTGATAACATATGGACCCAGCTAGTTGGATTCAAACTTGCCCTGATGTTCCCTATTTGGTTGGTTTCAAGGATTATCCCTAAGAACAAGATCACCTACCTCAAATGTACGAGGTTTAACCTAATGATTGTAGCTTCTGCTCATGCACTGCTGATAGGATTTGAGGTGGTTGTATGCAGCTTGTCATCTTTCATCAAGCAGTTCCAAGTCCTGAAGATGGGAGACCCAGTATGATTCATCATCTATCAGATTATGCAAAGAAACCTAGAGAGATGGTATTTCAACCTCGATAGGTAGGATGGCTTCTGATCCATAGACCAGTGAGTAGTGAGTTGCACCTGTAGGGGTTCGAATGCTAGTTCGATATGCCCATAGTGCTGGATTTAATCGAATGTGCCAATCACGACCAACATCATTGACTGTCTTTTTAAGGATCCTCAATATGTTTTTGTTTAATGCTTCGGCCTGGCCATTTCCTTGTGGGTAATAGGGAGTGGAAAAATAGTGTTGGATGTGAAACTTCTCACAAAGTTCACAGACATCCTGATTTTTAAAAGGAAGCTCGTTATCTGTGATGATGGATATGGGTACACCATACTAGAAGATGATGTAATTAAGGATGAATGAGGCGATCTTCTTGTCGGTGACTTGGGTAACTGGAACGACTTCGATCCACTTTGTGAAGTATTCAGTGGTGGTAATGATAAATTTATGGTCATTGGATAAAGATGGATGAATTTTGCCCACAAGGTCAAGTCCCCATTGACAAAAGGGCCATGGTGTTGTGATTGGTTGTAATTCCTATGCCGGTGCATGTATCAAGTCTCCGTGAACTTGGCACTTCTTGCATTTTCTAACAAAATAGTAGGAGTATTTTTCCATGGATAGCCAATAGTATCTAGTGTGCATGATCTTCTTTGCTAGCGAAGGACCACTTGAGTGAGCCCCACAAATTCCTTCATGTACCTCTTCCAAGGCCTTTGTTATCTCATCTTGTTCCAGACATCGAAGGAGAGTACCATCAAGACTTTGCCTGTATAGGGTTTCGACAATGATGGTGTATCGAGCAGTTTAACGGATGAAGGTTTTTCATTGGTTATTGGATTGGTTAGGAGGATGTGTGTGATCGCGGAGGTAAGTCAAGAACTCACCGTACGATGGGGATTTGGAACCGACTAGGCGACATATCATTTTAGTTTCGAGGATATCATACGTGGGGATCCAAAGGTGTTCTACCAAGAACTCGTAGCATGTTGAATTTTGTGGAAGATCCAGGAGAGATGCATTTATAGCCATTGTGTCGGTAGCTCGATTATAATCTCTAGGTACTTGCTCAAATGTGATAGTTGTAAATGATTCTTTGTGACTATCCACCATCCTTTTATATGGCATGAGCTTAATGTCCTTAGTTTGATACTCATCGGTGACTTGTCGGATGACTAGCTGAGAATCTCCATATACCTATAGCTCTTTTAGATGCCATTGTTTAACCAATCTGAGCCCTGTGATCAATGCCTCATATTCTTCTATATTATTGGTGCATGGGAAAGTGAGCATGTATGACTTCAGGATGTTGTCACCTTGAGGTGTAATGAAAAGAATACCTACCTCAGAGCCATGTCTGTTATATGAGCCATCAAAATAGAGCTTCCAAGGTTGTGTAGCTATGATCATGAAGATCTCTTCATCTGTAAAGTTGGAAACAAGAGGATGGTCACCTGCGAGGGGTGCATTGGCCAACTGATCTGCAATAGATTGCCCCTTGATAGCCTTTCGGTCCACATACTCTATATCAAACTCACTCAAGATCATAACCCATTTGGCCAAGAAGCCTATTAATGCTACCCTACTGAGTAGGTATTTGACTGGATCGAATTTGGCGATGAGTTGTACCTTGTGTGTTAACATGTAGTGCCTCAATTTGGTGGGTGCTAAGATAACTACTAGGCAAGCTTGCTCAATATGTGTGCAATTGAGTTCATAGCTTACCAATTTGTGAGAGATATAGTATATGGTACATTCTTTTTCTTTTGCATTGTGTTGTGCCAGCAGTACTCCTAATGTCATATTTGTAGCTGAAATATATAGCAATAGAGGTTTACTTGGATCTGGTGGGATTAGAAATGATGTATTCATGAGGTAGTCTTTAAGCATTTGGAATGCTTGCTAGCACTTTGTATCCCATTGAAAGTGGATATTTTTGTGTAATAGATGTGTGAAGGGATGACACTTATTAGCCAATTGCGCAATGAATCTCCGAATTGATTGTAGTCACCCTTGTAGTGTCCTTAACTAACTGATGTTCTTAGGAGGTGGCATGTCCATGATTGATTTGACTTTCGTTGGATCTACTTCAATGTCTTTGCTTGAGATAATATATCATAAGAGCTTCCCTGAGGTTACTCCAAAGACACACTTCTTTGGATTAAGACATACATGATATTGCTCTACTATGTCAAAGATTTGACCCAGCATTTTCCAAATGTCCCTCTCTTGTTAATGATTTAGCTAGTAAATCATCGACATATGTTCCATTATGGTGTGCATCATATCATGAAAGATGGCAGTCACAACTCTTTTATAGGTCGCCCCTGCATTCTTCAGACCAAATGGCATCACACTCCAACAGTAGGTTCCCCATGGGCATGTGAAGGTAGTTTTATGTTGATTGTCTGGAGCAATCTTGATATGGTTGTACCCTGAAAAGCCATCCATAAGAGAAAGCATTGCATGACCCGTTGTTAAATCAACAATCATGTTGATGTTTGGTAAGGGGAATCCATCTTTAGGGCATGCTTTGTTCAAATCTCTAGAGTCTTTACAGATACAGATGCCCCCATTAGGCTTGCCAACAAGTACAATATTGGAGATCCAATCTGCATAATCGATTGGTCGGATGAAACCAACATCTAAGAGCTTTTGAGTTCTACCTTGACAAGAACAACAATCTATGGGTGCGTCTTTCTGAGCTTTTGTTTTACCGGTTTAGCTCCTTCTACCACGGTGAGGTGATGCATGACCAAATTAGGATCTAAGTCAGGCTTGTCTACATAAGACCATGCAAAGTTGATTTGATGCTTTTGGAACAATTCCACAAATTTTGGATGTTCCTCTGGAGTTAACAGAGATGCCAAATGTATTTGGTGAGGAGTCTCAGGGGTTCCCACATTGAATTCTTGTGTTTCTTCGATTAGGATCATTGATCTCTGTTGATTTGTATTAGAGGGGAGGATGTCAAACCTTTCATCCACAAGTACCTCAGAGAGGTTTTCACCTTTGGATATGCTCTTTATTTTTACTTTTTTGGGATCAAACAGTGCCACAGTGTGGTTTTCATTGGAAGATCCATGTTTTATTGTGATGTTTTTGTAGCTGAAAGGTTTGGCATCTGCCCCAAAGTACGTTGTGCTATTGAGTTCGATGGAAAATCCAACTTTATGATCCTCACTTGGTATGCTATCCTATATTTCTAAAAAGTCTACGAGCGCCTCATCATTTTGGAAGTGATCAAGACATGGGGGATTTGGTTGGTTCCAGTTGATGAGTTCGGGGTGGGAGTTTAGAGGAGGTGTCAATGAGGGTTAATATAGAGGGGTGAAGTTCATCGATGGTACTCTCCTTTTCAGGTTCTTGTGTCAGATTGGATGTAGGGTCTGTGGGAGTTGCTTCTTGCGCACGAACCCAAAAGGTTTTGATCCATGCCTCTCCATAAACTGGGATATCTTTACAAGGTGGTGGAGGCAATGTGTCTTCCTCGTCTGAAGTATTTATATTTACTTAATCAAATTCCCACTCATACGAGTCGGTCTCTAAATCACTCTCTAACATCCCATTACTATACCAGGTTGGGATGTCTTTTGAATTGAAGAGTGTATTGGTTGCGGGTTTGTGCTCTTTTGGAGTTGGGATTGTCGGCAGGATTATCGATGATGTTGATGTTGCTATTGGGAGTATCGGTGTTGTTGGTACAGTCGGTGCTACTGCTGCTATTGATGGGATTAGTGGTGTTGTTGATGTTGTTGCTGGGATTATTGGTGTTGTTGGTATAGTTGGTGCTATTGTTGCTATTGATGGGATTATCAGTGTTGTTGATGTTGCAAATGACTTTGATGCTACTGATGGGATTATCAATTTTGTTGGTGTAGTGGGTTTTGTTGTTGTTGCAAAGATAATCAAGGATGGCCTCCTTGGAGCAACTGTTTGATACATGGGTTTGTTGGGTTTACCTTTGAATATGAGCTTAGGAAGACATTATTTTTGAAAACCTACTCCAGTTTTATCTTTGGGTTTCAACTCAGGTTGTAAGGGCTCGTGTCGTCCTTGTGTTGCAATGTCCCAAAGTACTCTAGCCATCATAGCCCATTCTTTTCATGATAGTGAGGCCTTTGCCATATTTATCAGTGGGAAGCTTAGCTTGTAGGATTTTTGTGTTGATAGGGTCTTTGTAGATCCATTCTTTCAAGTCCTCATCTCTGGTTTCCTCTTCCTGACTTTTACCAGGGATGAACTGTGCCAAAGTGCATGCTTGCTTAGCCAATGGTGGTTGAAGCAACTTTTGTGGCTTGCCATGAGTTCTAGGGGAGATGGGTAATTGCCCAACACAAAAGTGTTGGCTAAGATTATATTCCCCGGGACCTTCCTCGGTCATTTTCATTTTCAAATTTTCTTGCTTTGGTAGAGGGGTGATTGAACTGGAAAGAGAGGATGGATTAACATATGATGTGGAAGGGATAACTTCTATGTTGTTAGGTATGGTAATCTCTGGCTGATGGTTAATATTGTTACAATATGCAAATAGATTTGCATCACCAAGGATTGTGATTTCTACACCGTTATGGAGAAACTTGATACATTGATGATAGGTAGATGGAACGATTTACATGTCGTGTATCCGAGGTCTTCCTAACAAAAGATCATATGGCAAAGGAAGGTCTAGAACTTGGCAGACAATATGCTTCACCACTAGCCCCACTCTCATAGGTAATATAATAGCTCCTTTGGAAGAACGCTCTGCATCATCATAGGCCTTAATGGTTTTATTGGGATCCACTGATTCTACCACATATCTCAATGTTGTGACCAACTGCAAGGTGCATATGTTCAAGTCAGCTTCGTTGTCAATCAAGGCTCACTTGATTATGTGTTGGTTTACAAATCCTTCAATGTGAAGGGATGCGTTATGTGGTTGTTGGAATGAAGCGTTATCACTTTCAAAAAAAGTGAGGCATGGTGATGACCTGAGGCTGCCAACCATGGCTTGAAATTGATATGTGTTGAGGTTGGCAGGGACTGACACTTCTTGGAGAGCTTGATCCAAGATTTTTTGTGTGAAGGGGATAAGCGCAAAAGCTCTAATATGGATATGAGTGTGGTTGTTTTATCCAATTGTTCCACAAGATTATATTGCTTGGGCAGGGGTGTCGTTCCTTGTGGTGTTGCTTGAATGGTAATTTTTCTACAACGCGTAACAACATTGCATGCAGGATTTGGATCTTTGATGGTGAGGGTTGCAACTTGTTCATCAACATCATAGAGGTGATTCATAGTATAATTATAGGCAGCTTGTGTATAATTAGTTGTAGTATCTGTGTTTCACCTAGAGGTGGAAGGACCCCTTTGATCATGTGATGGAAGTGGATTTTTTAACATTAGATGACCGTCATTGGATGTTTTAGGGTCATGTCCTTCGATTTCAATTTCTCCTCTATCAATAAGATCTTAAACAAGATCTTTCAATCAATGGCAATTGCTCATCTTATGTCCTTTTCCCTAGTGGAATTTACAATGTTCATTATCTCTCCACCATGGAGGTTTGACCTAAGGTTCATAGTTAGATGTTTTCGGTAAGGTCACAAGATTAGAAGAGACCAATTGATGCAATATTGTTTTGATGGGTTCACCTAAGGGTGTGTATGTGCGTTTTGGTTTATAGTTATGTTGTTGTTGTCTTGGTTCCTCTTGTGGCGCATTGCGACCTTGGTTTTGTGGATGAGTGATGGTGTTATTTTTAGGAGGGAGATTTTGTCTTGCAAACCTGACCACAGGTTGTGCAATTTTTACAGTCCTTGCATCTATTATCCCATCATTGACAATGTTCTTGTTCTTGTTCCAGAAATTGGGTTTATCACTATTATAATGTGAACGAGGACCATCTTTGGGTTTATTGTATATTTTGATGTCCCTTTTTGATAATGGCCCGTTCACATTTTAATCCTTGAGTGATCATCTCTTCAAAGGATTATGTACTCTTCATGTCCAAATGGAATTCCATCTCGTCATTCAAGTTGGAAATGAATATTTCCACTAGTTCTTGTTCAAGCAAATAAAGAGAATGTCTACTAGACAGTTGCCTCCACCGTTGTAGGAAAGCTAAGAACAAATCCCCTGGTTTTTGTTTGGTGTTGCATAGATCTTCCATGGTAACATCTTGTTCTATGTTATGTGCATAATGAGTGATGAATTTTTGAACTAGTTCCTCAAATGTCTAATTCCACTAGGTAATCAGGAAAACCATTGCGTGGTTGTGCCTCCCAAACTCTGAGGAAAATGGTGCATTAGATAGCTATCCTCATAGGCCACCTCTAAACAAGTTGAGTGAAATTCTCATACACGATCTCTAGGGTCTCCTTTGCCTTTGTAATTTTCAAATAGGTATTTCAAACCCTCGCAGAAAAGGTGGCATATGCATGTTCCTATCAAAAGGATAGGGATAAATATCATTAATTAAAAACTGAGTAGTCTTCACACTGCTATTGATTTATGGAGCGAGATTTTCTACACGTTGTCTTAACATGTCTATTTCTATAGGAGGAGGAGATGGGCGATTCCCTTGATGGTTAAGGTCGTATCAGAAGTAATCTCTACCTCTTCCACCATCATTACGACTATGTTGTTCTAATGTCTTCCGTATCTATGCAGTATCAAAGTTAGAGGGTAGTTTGGCACCCTCTTGAGGAAGTCTCATTAAATGAGTGTCTACGTTGTTTCTAAGGATTTTATCAAAGAGTCTATTGAACTTGGGATTGTGTTGTGCTCTTTCTATATCTTCGGGAGTTGGAGTGCTAGGATCTTCATCATTTGTGCCTCCTCCAAGGGCTTCTTGGAAATCATTGAGGTTTTCTTCTTCCTCGTCTTCGATCTTTGGTTGTCGGTTTCTCATTGATCTTGTTTGAGCCATTTTGTTTGAAAGTTTTGAGGTTGGTGAAAGTGATTATGAGTTCGTGATGAAATGTTTGATGGAAGATAAGTGTTTTGTGAAATGTTTTAGAAGATGGATCTCTAACACTGAAGGTTGGATGTTTACCAAAGTTCTTTGTGAATTGCTCTTTGTGTTTTCAACAATTTTGATGTGATAAGGTATAGCAAGGTTTGAGATGTGTTACAAACCAAACTACCTAGCAATGAGAGGATGCACTCATAAACTAGTTTTAACCTATGTAGAAATACCTCTTAAGATGATGGATCCTAGATGTAGAAACACTCTAAAAGTGATTTGTTGGTCCGATTTAAGTAATATTTAAAAGAACTTAGGACAAGACCTTTTTGTGTTTTGAGAGTTGATTGGTTTTGTGATGTGTGAAGGTGAAGGCGGATAGAATATGAACCTCAATAAAAAATTTATGTCACGAAGGGGGTTTCTACTTCTTCCTCTCCCTCTCTCTCAGGGGTTGGTGGTTCCCCTCGAGCTACGTTGTAGGTGATACAGATTTTTGGAAAGAAAGAAGGGTTGATCTTGCCCCCTTTGTTTTTGTGATAATTCAAGGTTCTATACTGAGTAAAGGCTCTATTTTTCAAAGGCTCTTTGTTGAATTCGTTAGATTTTCTTTGAAGATACAAGTGCATATGGAACAAGAAGGCTCTATGTGAGAGAAAAATTTGTCTATTGATATAGAAAAAATTCCTTCTTTTGATAAGAGCTTTTGAACTCAATTGACTCTTTTTCAATGTGGTTTTTGATGAAGACTCCTTTTTCTCAAGATGTGAGTGATGGTCATACAATCTTGATACTTGTTCCACTTATTTGAGGTTTGTTTTCTTTATCAATGTTGATGTCAAATTGTGTTGGATGAATACTTGGTTTAAACTTTGTTTGGAATTTATTTGACAAGAAAAAGCAACAAACACACAAGCACAATAACCTTGCCCCTTTTCAACAAAAGGCAAAAATAGGTGTGGGTCTAAATCAACCCAATCATGAACTTTTTGACCCTTTTCAAATGTTTTGTATGTTTTTTTCCAAAAGCCTGAAGTCGGCTCACATTGTTATTGGTCTAACATGTTGGTCTCAAAAAAGACACCCAAGTTCACCTGCAATCTATCTATGAAATAACCAATCTCAATCAATGAAAAGCTTCAGGGCTTGGACAACATAACATAGGATCCCAATGATCCTCCTACACTTCAGGTTCTGCAAGACCTAGGGGGGACACTCTTTGATGCATAGAATACAACTAGTTAGAGACATATGGGATCAACAAAAGCAGATAAATCTCACAGGGCTCAACAACAAGGAGGTTACTGCAGATGGGCTAGATCTACATTGACATCTCAACAAGATTGGAGCATGAGATAGATGGAACATATAAAACTACAAACATAAAAGTAAATGTATATTTGATATATTAAAATATCTGAGAATCCCCAGAATCTGCAAGACCAGTGCCTTATCCAAGGGCATGGCATCATACATCAAACTGAAAACTGAAAACCTCTATTGCAAATCCAATTTATTAAGAAAGATATCCCTATATCAATGGCTGACATTAATACATTCTAAAATCAAATGAAGGATCATACATATCCACACATTATCTTGAGTCCAAAATGATTATTCATAGAATTTAAACTCTTCCTTGAAGAGTACCTAAGAACACTCATTACACTCCCACTTTGAGAGGACAAACCCAAACTCCCTTGAAGACTAAATTCATTGAAAACAAGAGAAGGCCTAGAGACAATCCAATAAACTGTATATATGCCTTACATATATGTGACCTGCAATAGAAAACATCTACAATAAGAAGGTACTCTATTACTTGAAAAGGGACGTTGTATTACAAATTTGGAAAAAGGCTTAGAATTCGAAATCGAGATTATGGAGCCTTGCTCACAAAAATCTGGAACCTCTACAAAATGAGAAGACTCTCGAATAAGAAGGAAGGGAGGACAAAATCAGATTTCATTCTCTGACAATGGCAACTACCCTATCTTTCAGCATTAACTATTTCGCACAACTTGGCCTGCAGAAAACCTTTCTGACAAACTGAAAAAATCCAATCTGAGATCTTGAGGTAATTGCCCCAAAAATATTTTTCGTGGGCTGCACTTGACTACAAGAATGGATTCCTCGAATCGAGAGCTTTCTAATGATATATAACACATATATCGGGCAAAAAATGAATCCCTCAACCATTTCACTCGGATGCACAATAGTCATTTAAATTTTTGAATTTTTCACTATAGCCTGAACTATATTAATTAACTTTGATTTTTTACTCCATTTTTCATCTATATTCCACCACATGGCACCTTGTGATTGACTCCAGGGTCCCTGTCCTACCACCTTAGCATGGCCTGGACTCACCGCCGGAATGGAGCTCTTCTTTGTCGCGGGGTCGCGAGGGATATGCCAGCTAGTAGTTTCTCATAGCGAACACCATTGGATCACTTTAGATCTGCCCGCTCGCGAGGTCTCTGGTCTTTTGGGTGTTAGCATTTTATGCTAGCAAGCTAGAGACTGGGTTTAAGTCATGAGGTCTCGAATTGGTCTTTGTCGCTCACCCGTTCTACCGAGCTTGCCATGCATCATCCTCTGGTTCGTCACCTGACCCACCACGTGGCACACTTTGATTGGCTCCAGAGTTCACAACTGGGTGCCACTTGTCATGAGGGTATTCATTCCAGACTCTCCACTCTGACACCTTAGCATGACCTCCACTAACCGCAGGAATGAACCACTTGCCTTAACCGCTTGCATTAACTGTCGGCTATGGTTCATTGCTAGTGGTTTGTCGCCAAGTCGCAAGCGATAATAGTCGACCATCTTCATGTTGCGATAAAGCGATGGTCGTCAGATCTGTTGCACCATTGTATGATCTTCTTAGACTTGCACATTGGTTAATCTCCCCCTTTTGCTGCAAAATTAGGCCACTATGAGATGCACGCGCACAAGGGGGGCCCACTGGACTGAGCTTCCACCTTGCCAAAAGCCCATAAGCTTTGACACTTAATATGTATGGGGATTTGCCTTTAAATACTGAAATGCTCCTCCTCGTGGCCAATGTGGGATAAATGGTCTATGCTTGGCCCTTTGCTTGAAAACCCTCTGGGTCCTTTCCTCTATGATGGGATGGGGTTAGGGATAGACTAGCCTAGTCTATGCTCTTGGATCCTTTCCTTGGATCCCTTGGTGTTCTCCACACACCCTAGGGTCTCTAGGACTTCCTTTTCTTGAGGAGTCCCCTGACCTTGCCCAATTCCACCCACCAATGAGTTGCAATGCTTCTCCTAAGGTCTCACCTACTCATGAGACTCAAAACCCCTTACTATGGCTAATAAGGGCTAGGCTTGTTCTACACCTTCCAAGGTCTTAGCAAGGTTATATCAGGTCTAATTCATGGTCTTTCCACCCATTCATGTTCCCCCGAGAGGTTTCAAGCCTTCAACCCCTTACCGATTTCACTATTTTGTGTTTTGACTACAAAATAGGGCTACAAGGATTAGGACCAATTAGGCCTCCTACCCGGTCCTTTAGGGCTTCCTCTCACAAACGATGCACAAACTACCCAAACTCCCAAAATGGACTACCATTCATTTGGCAAGGGCTCAAGGATTTCTCTATTTTTGGGCCTCCAAGTGGTCGTACAGTGCCTCAGGGGAATTTTGGGGTTTTTAAGGGTTTTGTGAGGGTTTTTTTATGGTCTGCCTGGGTCACAATGGATGTTTTGTGTTTTAGCCACCTTTTTTGGATTGGTGGGGGCTCCTCCTTCACACTAGTGTTGCTTCACACACTCCTCTACACCTCCTCCAAAGGGTGCACTCTCCTCTGACCAACCTTGCTCTCCAAGACCTCTGCACCAACAACCATTCCTAACCGAGCACTGTCTAGTCTCGCCTAGGAATGGGTCTCCAAATGGCTACCTTGCATTTTCAAGGGCCTTGCTTGCATATAACTATGGTACAAGGTCTCTACTCTCATTCCCCATGGTTTCATGGTGATTCCACAATGGGGAATGGAGTTATGATTCCATTTGCACAAATCAGTCCTAAACTGGACAGTGAAAAGACAGTTTTCAAAATATTTACAATCACACACAACCTGCAAATAAAAACCTAATATAATTGATCACAATGAAATTATTTACACCATATAAGACACTCCACACAACTTTACCTACAAATCAATCCATTAACCTGCTCGGTTGCTTCATTCAAACTGACTAATAACCAAAAAAATAGTCACAGTCAAGCTTTTCTTCCTTGGGCCATACAATGTCTAACATCCAACCCATTAACTTAGGGTTTGCAAATACTTATACTACCCTCTCCTTGATCGATGTGCCAAAATTAGGGCTCTCCATGCTCAATAAGAATCTTTGACCTTTTGGGTGGAAAAGTTGCTTGACAACTTTTAAAAGTTGTCATGCAACTTTTGCATCTTTTGAGCAACTTTGCCATTTTTGCTTTTCATGACTCCTAGGCCTATTTTGGGCTATCCTGAGGACATCAACCTACCATTAAGGCCTAACACACATCCAAGGCACACTCAACCTCTCCTACACAAGAAATCACAACAAAAACACTAAGGACCTAAAACTAGGACCTAGTCAAACACAAATGAGCTCATGGCTCTTATTACATATACAACGGCTTCAAGAGAAGCACAACCCCAACAAAACAAAGAAGGAGGAAGAGCTTGGAAGGGTGCTCCTACACCATACTCCCCCTTTGCACACAACTAAGAAATAGAAGAAGAGATGAGAGCCGGGTCTATGCCAAGTGTCTTGAACTTGCTCTCTTCAACCTAGGTAGCTTCAGACTCAGGCTGACCTGCCCACTTCACCAAGTGTTCCATGTAGACCTGGTGTCTGGTGGACTTCTTTACTCTAGATTCCAAGATCTCCTCTACTATTGGCTTCTTCACCTGTGGTAAGACATTAGCATCTAGGTCCTGCAACACCTTGGCTTGGTTCTCCTCTTGCCTTGCTATTTCACCCTTGTACATGATCAGGTCAGCTACATTAAAGACTGGTGATATAGCCAAATCTGAAGGTAGGTCAACCTTGTAAGCATTCTCCCCATACTTTGACAGAACTCTACAAGGTCCTACCCTCTTCATTTTCAGTTTGGTAGGCTTACCACTTTGCATCCTAGCTTTGCTCAAATGGACCATCACAAAGTCACCCACCTTGAACTAAACCTCTCTTCTTTTCTCATCCATTTTGGCCTTCAGTTTTTGAGTGGATTCAAGGATGGATTTCTTAACTTGCTCTTGGACTTCCTTGGTAGTTTGAGTGAACTCCTCTGCTTGCCCACTCTTCATTTCCAAGGTACCAAGGTCTCTCAACTCGCATACTCCTCTTGGATGTCTACCATAGACAACCTCAAAAGGACTTCTACTAGTGGTCCTATTCACACTATCATTATATGCATACTCTTCTTGAGGAATGATCAGGTCCCATGTCTACCCATACTCCTTAGTTAAACAACTCAACAAGTTGCCTAACACCCTATTGATGACTTCAGTCTGACCATCTATTTGTGGATGGTAAGCTGAGCTAAATGAGAGATTAGTTCCAAGTCTCCTCCATAATGTCTACCAAAAATGACCCATGAACTTGTTGTCCCTGTCTAAAACAATGCTTAAAGGGAGTCCATGAATCCTAACAATCTCCTTAAAGAAAAGATGTGCAACATAGCTAGCATCATGTGTAGTTTTGCATGGAACGAAATGGCTCATCTTGGAAAATCTATCTTCTACCACATAGATGTTGTCCATACCTATCTTTGTCTTGGGAAGTCCTACTACAAAGTCCATGCTTATACATTCCCAAGGCCTATTAGGGACCGGCAATGGTTGATAGAGACCAGCATTGCTTGATCCCCCTTTTGCTCTTTGGCACACACCACATTGTTCTACATATCTTTTCACATCCCTTGGCAACTTTGGCCAATAGTAGTACCTCTGTACTAAATCCAAGGTTTTGTTGACCCCAAAGTGTCCACTTAAACTGCCATTGTGTTTCTCTTGGATGAGGTTCTCCCTCATGGATCCTCTTGGTACACACAACTAATTACCCTTGAACAAGAGACCATTTTGGAGAGTGTGATCTGCATACTCACCATGGAAACGGTTCTCAAACTCCTTGCAAACCCTGTAAGCTGATGAGAAGCCTTCATCTCCTTCATAGAGGTCCTTGAAACCTTCCATTCCTATGCTCTGCAATTGCAGTTCTTGAACTGTCAACAACTTCCTGCTTAATGCATATGCCACCTTGTTAAGTTGCCCCTTCTTATGCTTGATGGTGAAGGTGAAGGATTGGAGGTATTCCATCCATTTCAAATGCCTATTGCTAAGCTTCTCTTGAGTGTTAATGTAACTCAATGCCTGGTTGTCTCTGAACACCACAAATTCTTTTGGAAGTAAGTAATGCCTCCATTTTTTAAGAGACTGCACTAATGCATACAACTCTAGGTCATAGGCCGAGTACTTCTTCTTTGCTTCATTAAGCTTCTCACTGAAAAATGCAACAGGTCTTCCCTCTTGACTCAATACACCACCTACTGCAATTCCACTTGCATCATAGTCCAATGTGAACAGCTTATCAAAGGTAGGTAGGAGAAGGATAGGTTTTGTGGCTACTTCTTGCTTCAACAATTGAAATGCTTTGTCAGCCTGCTCAGTCCATTTAAACTTAGTTTTAAGGCCTCCCTTAATGGTGTCAAGGACTAGTGCACATATGCCACTGAAGTTCCTCACAAACTTCCTATAAAATTGAGCTAATCCATGGAAACTCCTAACTTCACTCCCTGTTCTAGGTGCAGGCCAATTCAAGATTGCCTCCACTTTGCTTGGATCCATCTTCAAGGTTCCTTTAGACACCACAAATCCTAAGTAGACCAGCTCTTGCTTTAAGAAGTCACACTTCTCTAGGTTGATGGATAACTTCTCCTCATGCAACCTTTCTAGGACTAACCTCAAATGCTCAAGGTGCTCCCCTTTGGTTCTGCTATAGATGAGAATGTCATCTAGGTACACCACCACAAACCTACCTGTGAAGTCTTTTAACACCTCATTCATCAACCTCATGAAGGTTCTTGGGGCATTGGTGAGTCCAAATGGCATCACAAGCCATTCATACAATCCTTCTGTGGTCTTGAAAGCAGTCTTCCACTCATCACCCTCCTTGATTCTAATATGGTGATAACCACTTTTAAGGTCCAATTTGGTGAAATACATAGCACCTCCTAGACAGTCCATCAAATCCTCTATTCTAGGAATAGGAAACCTATACCTTATGGTGATCCTATTTATCGCCCTTGAGTCAGTGCATAGTCTCCACTTACCTCCCTTCTTTGATGCTAGCACTACCGGGACTGCACATGGGCTGATGCTCTTCTTAATCAATCCTTGTTCCAATAACTCCTGCACTTGCATGCATCTTGTTTAGGTAGGGATGCTCTAGGAACAAAGTCTATTTGATGGCTTATAGACCTTCTAGGTAGGAGTGTTGCAGGTGCTCCATCACTCACTATGTCTTTATACTCTTGTAGCATTTGCTTCACCTCCTTGGGTACTTCTGCCTGTAGCTTGTCTTCTTCCTCCTTTGGTTTTACAAAGATGGCACACTTCACTATCTCCTCCTCATGAAGCAAGTTTAAGAACTCTTTACCAGTAGCCAATAAGACACTAGGGGTTCTTGAAGTTCCTTCTTCATCCTCTATCAAGGACTGAATCTTGAAGGTCTTGCTATCCTTCTTGAATGATATGGAGTTCTCCTCTCCATCATAGATCACCTTCCTATCAAATTGCCAGGGTCTTCCTAGCAGCAGATGACAAGCATCCATAGGCAACACATCACAAAGGATCTTATCCTTATATCCTCCTATAGAAAACTCTACCCAAGTTTGTTCATTGACAAGCACACTTTGTCCTTTGTTCAACCAAGTCACCTTGTAAGGGTTTGTGTGGGGTATTCTTGTGAGTTTCAACTTCCTAACTACCTCTTCTGATATGATGTTGTTAGTTGAGCCTGAATCAACTATCACCTTGCACACCTTACCAAGAACTTTGCATCTCACCCTAAACAATGCTCTCCTATGTTTGGGTTCCTCCTTAACCAGCTGTCTGATCAAAATCCTATTGAACATCAGATTTTCTCCAATTTCTGATTCAATCTGGTCCACATCCGGTGTCTTGCTGCTTGAAGAGTCTTCATGAGCATAAGCAACCCTCTTTCCACTATTTGATGAGGTAGGCTTGTCAAGGCATCTATATGTCGAGTGTCCCAATTGTCCATAGTTGTAACACTTCATAGTTGCAAAGTAGGAGTTACCTCTGTTGGTACCTCTACCCCTACTTGGACCACCTTGTGCACCTCTTCCTCTAGAATGGCCTCCTCTAAGATTGGTTTCACTGCCATGTTCAGTCAACTTGGCTTCTCCTTGGTTTCTCTGCTCATTTGACTTGCTTTGGTAACCACCTCGGTGGTTCATCTGGTCTCTACCTCTGCCTCTACCCCTGTTATTGGAGTCTCCTTTCCTTTTGTTCCTCTCTTCCACTTTGACAACAAGTTGATGACATTTTTGAACAGTAGTAGGAGTCCATAGGCTTATCTCCTCTTGAATGTTCCACTTTAGGCCGCTTAGATACCTAGCCACCTTAATAGATTAATCTTCTTGGACTTTGGATCTAAGACAAAGTTTTTGAAATTCTTTAGTGTAGGAGGTCACATCAAGGTCTTTTTGTTTCAAACCCTGTCTCTTCTTATGAAGTTGGACTTCATAATCCTTTGGTAAGTAGTTCTCTTTGATCTTGCTCACCATGGCCTCCCAATTGGCAATAGGTAGCTTCCCCATGCTAACTCTCTCTTCTTGCAAGGACTTCCACCATGTTAAAGTTGCTCCCCTTAATCTTGATTTGGCAACCTTAACCTTTTGAGCCTCTATCACTCCCTCACACTCAAAGTGGTTTTCCATGCCCTCAATCCATTCCATGATAGTGTCAATGTCCATCCTTCCACTGAAATGTGGCAATCCTTCAAAAGCTTTGGTATTCAAAGCCTTAATAGCCTTCACAAAAGGTTCTTCATTAAACAAGGGATTTGGTTCAGGAATAATGTCATCTAAGTCATTGGTTTTCTTGCCTCTATATTTGGTGTCTTCACCCCAAGGTTCATGTGTCCTCTGATCCACCACTTCCTGCAGCTTATCCCTTATCTCACTCATAGCTACTTCAAGGAGTTTGTTCTTCTCCTTCTGCTCTTCTACCTCTCTAGCCAACTCTGCATTAGTAACCATTTTTCTCTCCCCTACTGATTCACCAGTATATAGAGACATACACAGTCCAACAAATCTTTAACTTGCTCTGATACCAATCTGATGGGATGGGGTTAGGGATAGACTAGCCTAGTCTATGCTCTTGGATCCTTTCCTTGGATCCCCTGGTGTTCTCCACACACCCTAGGGTCTCTAGGAATTCCTTTTCTTGAGGAGTCCCCTAATCTTGCCCAATTCCACCCACCAATGAGTTGCAATGCTTCTCCTAAGGTCTCACCTACTCATGAGACTCAAAACCCCTTACTATGGCTAATAAGGGCTAGGCTTGTTCTACACCTTCCAAGGTCTTAGCAAGGTTATATCAGGTCTAATTCATGGTCTTTCCACCCATTCATGTGCCCCCAAGAGGTTTCAAGCCTTCAACCCCTTATCGATTTCACTATTTTGTGTTTTGACTACAAAATAGGGCTACAAGGATTAGGACCAATTAGGCCTCCTACCCGGTCCTTTAGGGCTTCCTCTCACAAACGATGCACAAACCACCCAAACTCCCAAAATGGACTACCATTCATTTGGAAAGGGCTCAAGGATTTCTCTAGTTTTGGGCCTCCAAGTGGCCGTACAATGCCTAGGGTGAATTTTGGGGTTTTTAAGGGTTTTGTGAGGGTTTTTTTATGGTCTGCCTGGGTCACAATGGATGTTTTGTGTTTTAGCCACCTTGTTTGGATTGGTGGGGGATCCTCCTTCACACTAGTGGTACTTCATACACTCCTCTACACCTCCTCCAAAGGGTGCACTCTCCTCTGACCAACCTTGCTCTCCAAGACCTCTGCACCAACAACCATTCCTAACCGGGCACTGTCTAGTCTCGCCTAGGAATGGGTCTCCAAATGGCTGCCTTGCATTTTCAAGGGCCCTGCTTGCATATAACTATGGTACAAGGTCTCTACTCTCATTCCCCATGGTTTCATGGTGATTCCACAATGGGGAATGGAGTTATGATTCCATTTGCACAAATCAGTCCTAAACTAGACAGTGAAAAGACAATTTTCAAAATATTTACAATCACACACAACCTGCAAATAAAAACCTAATCTAATTGCTCACAATGAAAGAATTTACACCATAGAAGACACTCCACATAGTTTTACATGCAAATCAATCCATTAACCTGCTCGTTTGCTTCATTCAAACTGATTGATAACCAAAAAAACAGTCACAGTCAAGCTTTTCTTCCTTGGGCCGTACAATGTCTGACATCCAACCCATTAACTTAGGGTTTGGAAATACTTATACTACCCTCTCCTTGATCAATGTGCCAAAATTAGGGCTCTCCATGCTCAATAAGAGTCTTTGACCTTTTGGGTGGAAAAGTTGCTTGACAACTTTTAAAAGTTGTCATGCAACTTTTGCATCTTTTGAGCAACTTTGCCATTGTTGCTTTTCATGACTCCTAGGCCTATTTTGGGCTATCCTAAGGACATCAAATACCATTAAGGCCTAACACACATCCAAGGCACACTCAACCTCTCTTGCACAAGAAATCACAACAAAAACACTAAGGACCTAAAACTAGGACCTAGTCAAACACAAATGAGCTCATGGCTCTTATTACATATACAATGGCTTCAAGAGAAGCACAACCCCAACAAAACAAAGAAGGAGGAAGAGCTGGAAGGGTGCTCCTGCACCACTCTGTCATGTGATTCCTGCCATTTTCTTTTTCCTGAAGGTTTCTGAACCTCTTCAAGAATCACGCAGGGGCACTGGCATTACACCAACCAATTGTATTTACTTGGAATTTTTGTGTGAGGGGAGGATGCAAACTGGGTTTGTTTTGTCCTTCCTTAAAATGAATCCTTATCGATCTGACCCATTAGGTAGTCCTTTGATAGTAGATGCAAAATTAGAAATGGGCCTCCCAAATTCATCAAATTTTTATAGGTCCCAACATGACACAAGACGAATACAACTCAAACACACTTTATCCCTAAGGTCAATGGCCAGTTGCAATATTTTCAGCCCACATCTTGATATTTCTTCAACTTTGGTACTACATACCTTATGAATCCTGTCGTGGGAGGTAAGGATGTGATATATTAAGTCTTGTGTGAGCATAACAAATAGATGATCCCTATGATGGGGGAGTCAACACTTTTATCAAGCTACAAGTAGCCTTTCAAAAATCCCTACTTCTACTCAAGGAAATATGTATGGTGAGTATCTTGGGAGAAAAACCATCTATGCTCTTGCACTAAACTTTTCACAAATATCCCCAATCAATAGAATGGGTGGGATTCTATAATAAAAGGTGTCTAGTAATGTTCGATGTTTTTGGACATAAGTTCATTCTGCAGTGACTCACTTAAGAGCCTTGTAACTTGTGGTGGGGCCCATATGTCATTTCGGCAAGTTACACTATAGGAACAACTATACCCAAGGCTACAACTTTCACTCTCACCTGATTTCTATAGTGGCTTGAAGGATTTACCACGCAAGTTCGTTCCCAAGAGTGATGTGTCTCTTGGTAGGCCTCTCTTAAAAATAAAAATTTCGAGCATTACTAAAACTTTTCTCTTGCACCTAGGACCACGAGAGCCAAGGGAGAGGATAGTGTGTGTTAGATGTAGGACCACTCTACAGATTTTTGCACAAGTGTGTCAAACACTAAAAGCACTTGTTCTTTTTAACTAGTTTATTGCAATGTGATTTAAATGCTATTTGGAGATGTTGGTCCAACAAAGATGGTGTTGTTTTTAATCCCTCAAAGCAATATGTTGTCTAACTAGGAAAGTGAAAATCCTGATCAACCAAATTGAAGCACGTTTTTGCTTGAAGTAAAATCATTTTTTGTAAACAAAAATTGACAAGTTGTTTGTTCTTTTTAACTTGCAAAATAAAATGTTGATTGTGATTTTTAGACTTGCAAGAAATGAAATTTGTTTGTTCGTTTTAAGCCCAAAATGATAATTTGTTCCTAACTTGCAATAAAACAAAGTTGTTTGTTTGATTTTGTGGTTCTTTTTATCTTTGCAAAATGAAGTTCTTTTTAAGCCTTAAACTAAAAAATTGTGTTGATTTTGTAACCCAAGATGAAAAGTGAAGTTTGTTTTTAGTCCAAAAGGGAAAGTGAATTCTTTTTAATCCAACTTTAAAAATAAGTTAGAAAGCAAAAGAAAATAAAAATCCCTAATTTTTAACTCCTTGAATCCTGCAAAACAAGAAGTTAGCAAAAACTTGCACAAAAAGAGAACAAGTTAGTGAAATGAAAGTTTTTGGTGGACTTCTACAAGCCTAAAATTTTAATTTTTCGGTTACATATTTTTTTTCAACTCTCAGTTACAAAAGCGCTACTCTGTGTAAACACAAAAGCGCTACTTAATACAGATGCACTAAAAGATCACCAAAAGCGCTACTATAGGAACAAACGTGCTAATTAAAACTATTAAACCAAATGAATTTTCTGTCAAACAAAGAGCACAAAAGCGCTAAAATGGTGACAAAGGTGCTATTTAAACAACAATAGTGCTAGAGCGTAGACAAAAGCGCTACTTCTCTGACAAAAGCGCCATAACTCAGACAAGAGTGCTAACTCCTCAGTTGTCGAAAGCGCTAAAAGGTGTACAATAGCGCTAAAGCGCAACCTATGTGTCAATTTTAATAATTTTTAAAAAGGTTAGTAGTTTCAATCAAAAGGTTATGTGTTCGATTCACGTCGGGTTCACCAAATGATGTCATGCAAAAAGGATGGTAGGAACACACAAGACAAACAAGTCAAAATGTTAGTGTTAGTAGTATCAATCATAAACGAAATACAAAAGAAGCTACAATCCTAAGCATGCATATCAAGAGAGATATCAAACATATTAAAGAAAGCATACAAAAATGGAGAAAAGACATAAAACATTCCCAAATGCTCTCAAACATGCTCATAGCTACTCCCCCCTTGTTCCTATCCTCTCCAAGTTCCACATGAGTGTAGCCTCAGCTTTTTGATCTACTATGGAAGTCTTATGGAGATTCAAGATTATGAAAATGATTGTAAGAGACTATGCAAATGCACACAAACTAGATATGAGAAAATACCTAATTAATCTATATTAATTTTAGCTAAAATAATAATTTAGATATGATTTGCTCCTAAAATGCTCTCTCAATTTTAGCATAGGTTAGATGCATACAAGATTTCTGGATCTAGATATGAAGAAAATGGTCTCTATTTATAGAGAAAATAGAGAAATGGATGGTTGAGATTGAGTAATCTCAATAAGGGTTAAGATTGATGGGTTTATGATCCATGTGAGGGTTTTCAACCCAATTGGGATGACAAATGTCATCATGAGATGGCTTGAGAGGAAAGGGAAGAAGCATTAAATGCTTGAGATGACATGAAGGTTGGCTTGGGAGGTAATGTTAGGCTTGAGTTGAATGAATAAAACCTTTATCCAATGAATAATGCCTTATCCAATGGACAAACTCTTGTGCAAGAGTTAGTGGGGATAACCATGGTCAAAGCAATAAATGCTTGAAGAGACCCAAGAGTTAACTGTAGGTTGAGTCAGAGGGAAAGTCTCTATTGGCATATGTGCAGAATATGTTGACATGATGATATTGTGTTGTCAGTAATGTCAATATGCTGAAAGAATGAACCGGTAATATGCTGAAGAGTGAACCGGTATATGTACAAAAGGTGAAGCGGTACATTTGTCCAAGTGAACCGGTATATGGAATGTTTTCTATCAATTTTTAATATGGTATGACTACCGATTGGTAGTCTCAGCTTCACGGTTTCTGGTTGAAGTGTTTCGAGCCTGTGTGATTCAACCGATGGAATTGTGTGATGAGTTAGCATTGTAATGGAGATCAGATCATGTTGCCACGTCAGTCTTGTGCACATGAAGGAGATTGATCCTATCTACCTCGGGAATGAGCGAAGTCTCTACAAACGGTGGAGAACGCATAATGGGTTATCACCTCCAAGAAGCGGTGAAGAACGAACGATGGAGAATGTCTTGAGATCTATTCAAGACCGTTGTATTCAAATGCAAATTGTTCAATGGTCAGGATTGAACCAACTGAATTGCTCAACCAAAATGTTTAGGGTTTAGGGTTTATGTTACCAACCTATATGTTTCCTATAAGGTCGATGTTGTGTTTCATGTTGAAGTTGTTGGCAAATGTTGTGTGTGTATCTAAGTGCAAAGATACGTGATTCTTGCCAGACTAGATAAGAGGGTTGATACCTGCAGAGTGTGTATGTAGAAGAAAGGAACTAAAGCGGGTCTGCATTGGCATTGAGTGCTATTACTAGATCATTGTAATACCTGTTGATCTCTAATCACTTCAACAATTGGAAAATCCCTTAACATGGTAGCTTTAACCAGCTTGTTGTAAATCCTTTAACATGGTGACTCAAAGCCATTGAGTTCATAAAATCCTCTAACAAGGTAACCCTTAACAGGGTTTAACCCTTAACCGGGTATTCTAGCCATCCCTTAACCGGGTGATCCCTAGCAGGATTGGTTCCTAACAGAACTTGTTGTAACAGTCTTTAACCGGACTAGGCTCCTAACAGAGCGGACTTCTAAAGAGTTCAAAAACAACTTGTGGGTAGTCATCCCCACAGTGGTTTTTCCCAGTTGGGTTTCCAAGTGAAAAATATGTGTGTCACATGTGATGTCTTTTTCATGTGATTCTATGTTGTTTTCTGTCAAGCGGTGAATCATGATGATCTAGCAAGTTATTATATTTCTGATGATAGATTACCTGTTTATGCACAAGGATAAAGTGGAAATGAGGGTGTAGGTTGTGAGGTAAGATAAGTGTTTCCAGTTTATATCTTTCACAGTCTCATTGTGCTTAACTGATAGTATTTTGGTTTATGATCAGTGTTAGTGATTGCCAGTCAAGTTCATTGTTTGTAGCCAAACCAGTCAAGGAAAAGTTTTTGTACTTGTACTGATTCACCCCCCCCTCTCAGTACCGGTTTGGTACTCACTGTTCATCATTGTGTTATCAGTTGGTATCAGAGCGTCCTCCAGGTCCTCTATGTTGTAAGCTTAACCACTTGAGGGAAATATCCTATTGTAATGATGAAGAGGGAAGGTACAAAGTTCAACAGAGATAACTTTAAAATATGGAAGGACATAATGAAGATTTACATCATAAGCATGGGTGTTCAACATTGGAGCTATGTTGAGAATGTTTATGTTATCCCTACTAGTACTCTCATTGATGACCAAAAGAGAGAGATTCAGGAGAATGGGCAAGTCATGGAAGCCCTAATTAGTAGTTTATCTGACATTGAGTTTATTGATGTCTAGGATAAAGAAAATCCCAAAGAAATATGGGATACTCTTGAGAATATCTATGGCGGTGATGAACATGTGAAACAAGCTAAGGAAGAAAGCCTTAGAGGAAAGTTTGAAGACATGCAGATGGTTGAAGGAGAGACCATTCAACAATATGGAATAAGAATCAAAATTGTTGTTGGAGATATCAAGAGTGCATGTGGTAAAATGGAAGATTCCACTATTGTTAGCAAAGTTTTGAGATCCTTATTACCAGTCTATGCAATAAGGGTTGCTGCTATTTAGGAGTTGAGGTCAATAGACAAGACTAAGGTGTCCCTAGACTCCATCATCACAAAGTTGACAGCCTATGAACTAAATAGCTTTGATGGCAGTGTTCAGAAGACTGAATCAACCTTTAGAGCATCTGCTACACCATCTAGAAAAGACAAAGAAGCTAGTACCAGTGGTGAACCAAGACAGAGCAGAGAAATGGATGATGAGGAGATCCTGATGGAATTTGAAGCTCTTCTTACCAAAAGACTTCCTAAGGGAACTAGTAAATATAGAGGTAAGCTTCCTTTGAAATGCTTCTCTTGTAACCGGATAAGACACATTTCTATAAAATGTCCTAATGGTGATATCAAGGACAAACTAGAAAAGTTCAAGAAGTTCAAAGGAGGAAACTAGAGAAACTGTTTTGTAGCAGTTGATGAAGGTGTCACTGATGAGGAATCAGAAGATGAAGAAAATGAGGATATTGTGTTTGTAGCAGTCAAGGAAGATGTGTCAAACAAGAAGGCCCTTGTCTCCTGCTTTGATAATTCGAATGAGTGGATTATTGATAGTGGTTGTTCTCACCATATGATTGGTGACCAGAGTAAGTTTCTTTCTCTGGAAGAGTATGATGGTGGTGTGGTTCATTTTGGTAATGATGCACCATGTATGGTCAAAGGCAGATGGTCCATCTCTCTGAATGGAAAGAGCAGTGCTGACAATGTCTATTGGGTAGAAGGTCTAAGGCACAACCTTTTGAGTGTTGCTCAACTGAATAATAATGGACTCACTCTAGAATTCAAAAATGGAGTGTGCAAAATCAAAGGAAAGAGTGGTGAACTGATGGCTACCGGTATGCAGACCAAAGGTAACCTATTTCAGTTGAATGCTAATGTTAGTACATGTCTTATGGCTAAGTTTGAAGACAACTGGATATGGCATAGGAGACTCTGCCATGTAAACTTTGACAATATTATGAAGGCCAGCAAGATCAAGGTAGTTAGAGGATTGTCGGTGCTGAGAAAATCAGAAAATCCTTTGTGCAGAGATTGTCAACTGGGAAAATGTCTTCCTCAACCTTCAAAGGTAAATCTTTCACTGCAGACAATTTACTCGATCTTGTGCATACTGATTTGTGTGGTCCTATGAAAACTAGGAGTGTGCAGGGAGATAGGTATTTTATGATTCTTACATATAATTGCTCAAGAATGATGTGGGTCACATTCCTAAAGGACAAGCCTGAAGCCTTTGGAAATTTCAAAGCTTTTAGAGCACTAGTAGAGAAGGAAAGTGGTAGAAGAATCAAATGTCTTAGAACTGATCAAGGAGGAGAATTCACTTCCGGTGAATTCAACAAATATTGTGAAGAGAATGGCATCAAAAGGCAACTGCCTGCCCCCCGGACTCCAAAATAGAATGGCTTAGCTGAGAGGAACAACCAGACTGTGGTTCAAGCGGCTAGAACTATGTTGATCCAAGGAAAGGTTGCTCACACATTTTGGAGAGAAGCGGTGAGCACTACAGTCTACACAATGAACCGGGTACTCATCAAGAAAGGAAAGGATAAGACTCCTTATGAGTACTGGACTGGTAAGACACTAGTGGTAAGCTACTTTAGAGTGTTCGGTAGCAAATGTTATATCAAGAGGAATGAACATCAGAGCAAGTTTGATGCTAAATGTGATGAGGGAATATTCCTAAGGTATTCCACAAAGAGCAAAGCTCTTAAATGTTTCAACAATAAGACTTAGAGAATTGTTGAAAGCATCAATGTTAGGGTTGATAAAAACTCTAAGAAACCTGAGGAAACTGGCAGAGAGCATGTAGGAGATGAACCGGTAGTAACCTTTTGAGAACTGGTTGCAAATCAGCCAAGTACCAGTAATTGTGCTCCTACAATGGTGGATGTTGATGCTGATGAAGATGAGGATGAAGAAGAAAAGCAAGAGGAATCTATTAAGAATATACCTAGGTATGTAAAAATCAATCATGATCCAAAGCAGATCATAGGAGACAAAGATGCAGGAATTCTTACAAGAAGAAAGGTCAGAGAAAATTAATGTATGATCTTTGAATTTGAGCCTAATCATTCAAAGAGGCACATAAAGATGAAGACTGGATCAAGGTAATAGAAGAGGAACTTGATCAGATAGAGAAGAATGGTACATGGTCTTTGGTACCCAGACCGAAGCATAAAAATGTCATTGGAACCAAATGGGTCTTCAGAAATAAACTGAATGAGGATGGAACAGTGGTAAGGAACAAAGCCAGACTAGTATGTAAATGATATGCCCAAGAAGAAGGAGAAGACTATGGAGAAACCTTTGCTCCAGTGGAAAGATTGGAAGGAGTTTGTATGCTTCTTGCATATGCAGCTTTTAAAGGATTCAAGGTATACCAAATGGATGTAAAATATGCATTTCTAAATGGAATACTTGAAGAGGAGGTGTATATAGAGCAACCAGATGGGTTTGCCCTATCAAAAGATAGTGACATGGTGTGTAGGCTACATAAAGCCTTGTATGGTCTAAAGCAGGTACCTAGATCATGGTATGAATGCTTGCACTCCCATCTTGTGAAGATTGGATTTGAAAGAACAAGTGAAGATAGCAATATCTACTTGAAATCAGAAGGAGATCATATTCTAATCTATGAAGTATTTGTTGATGACATAATCTTTGGTGGAGATGACAAGATGAGTCATGACTTTGCAGATGAGATGAAAAAGGAGTTTGAGATGTCACTCATAGGGGAGATTAAGTTCTTTATTGGCCTACAAATTCAGCAAATGAAAATGGAATCTTTATTACTCAGTCCAAGTATGTCAAAGAGGTGTTGACGACCTTTGGTATGGAAGACAACAAACCAGTTGGTACACCAATGGTGACTGGCTGTAAACTATCAAAAGAGGACAACTCGGCATTGGTAAATGAGAAGGAATACCGATCAATGATTGGTAAGTTGCATTATGTAGTGCATAGCAGACTGGACATTGCACATGCAGTGGGTATTACCGCTCGGTTTTAGCAAAGCCCAAGAGAATCCCACTTGGTAGCAGTCAAGCGCATTCTTAGATATCTAAAGGGAACTATTGACTATAGATTATGGTATCCATACAATGATGATTTCAATCTGAAAGTGTTCACAGATGCTGATTGGGCTGGTAATGTGGATGACCGAAAGAGCACAACTAGTGGTGCATTCTTTCTCGGTGGTAGACTGGTCTCATGGATGAGTAAAAATAAGAGTTGTATCTCTCTGTCTACAGCAGAAGTGGAGTATGTTGCAGCTTTTATGAACTGCACCCAGACTATTTGGATGAAGCATGTATTGAATGGCTTCAAAGTTCCTGTATCTGAACTGGTAAGTATATTTTGTGACAATACAAGTGCGATTAACATTTCCAAGAATCCAGTTTTACATGCTAGAACCAAGCACTTTGAACTCAAGTATCATTTCTTGAGGGAAAAGGTTCAGAACAAAGAGGTGGTATTGGAACACGTTTCCAGTAAGGAGCAGTTAACAAACATATTCACCAAGCCTCTACCAAAGGCTACTTTTACCTATCTGAGAAGTGAATTAGGGGTGCTCCACATTAGTCAGATCTTACTTTGCTATATGTTTTCAGGATTGATGTGTTGAAGGATGCTACTCCTCAGGGGGAGCAGCATAGTAGAACAGGGAAGCTTGTGCCTCCACTTTGGCATTGTTGTCAAAGGGGGAGAAGATGTGAAGTGGAAAAGATATCTGCAGTATTAAGGGGAAGATGTGATGTGGAAAGAGAGATATCTTTGTATATTGCCATCAATGCCAAAGGGGGATATTGTTGGCATATGTGCAGAATATGTTGACATGATGATATTGTGTTGTCATTGATGTCAATATGCTGAAAGAATGAACCGGTAATATGCTCAAGAGAGAACCGGTAATATGCTAAAAGAGAACCAGTAATATGCTGAAGAGTGAACCGGTATATGTGCAAAAGGTGAAGCGGTACGTTTGTCCAAGTGAACTGGTATGTGGAATGTTTTCTATCAAGGTTTAATATGGTATGACTACCAGTTGGTAGTCTTAGCTTTAGGGTTTTCGGTTCAAGTGTTTGGAGCCTATGTGATTCAACCGATGGCATTGTGTGATGAGTTAGCATTGTAATGGGATCAGATTGTGTTGCCACATCAGCCTTGTGCACATGAAGGATCTTGCATGAAGGAGATTGATCCTATCTACCTTAGGAATGAGTGATTTCTCTGCAAACGGTGGAGAACGCATGATGGGTTATCACCCCAAGAAGCAGTGAAGAACGAATGATGGAGAATGTCTTGAGATCTGTTCAAGACCGTTGTATTCAAATGCAAAGTGTTTAATGGCCAGGATTGAACCGATTGAATTGCTCAACCTAAATATTTAGGGTTTAGGGTTTATGTTACCGACCTATCTGTTTCCTATAAGGTCGATGTTGTGTTTCATGTTGAAGTTGTTGGCAAATGTTGTGTGTGTATTTAAGTGCAAATATATGTGATTCTTGCCACACTAGATATGAGGGTTGATACCTGGAGAGTCTGTATGCAGAAGAAAGGAACTAAAGTGGGTCTGCATTAGCATTGAGTGCTATTACCAGATCATTGTAATACCTGTTGATCTCTAATCACTTCAACAGTTGGAAAATCCCTTAACAGGGTAGCTTTAACCAACTTGTTGTAAATCCTTTAACAGGGTGACTCAAAGCCATTGAGTTCATAAAATCCTCTAACAAGGTAACCCTTACCAGGGTTTAACCCTTAACCAGGTATTCTAGCCATCCCTTAACCAGGTGATCCCTAGCAGGATCGGTTCCTAACAAAACTTGTTGTAACAGTCTTTAACCAGACTAGGCTCCTAACAGAGCGAACTTCTAAAGAGTTCAAAAATAGCTTGTGGGTAGTCATCCCCACTGTAGTTTTTCCCAGTTGGGTTTCCACGTGAAAAATATGTGTGTCATACGTGATGTCTTTTTTATGTGATGTTATGTTGTTTTCTATCAACCAATGAATCATGATGATCTAGCAAGTTATTATATTTTTGATGATAGATTACCTGTTTATGCACAAGGATAATGTGGAAATGAGGGTGTAGGTTGTGTGGTAAGATAAGTGTTTCTGGTTTATATCTTTCACAATCTCATTGTGCTTAACTGGTAGTATTTTGGTATATGACCGGTGTTAGTGATTGCCAGTCAAGTTCATTGTTTGGAGTCAAACCGGTTGAGGAAAAGTTTTTGTACCTGTACTGATTCAACCCCCCCCCTCCCCCCCTCTCAGTACCAATTTGGTACTCACTGTTCATCATTGTGTTATCAGTTTCTAACCATGTGGGTGAGTCAAGTTAACCATTAATGGTCATGTAAGAGCCATAAATGGTCATGTAAGAACCATTAATGGTTTGGAAGACTTTAGGGGTTAACTTGTTAGAGACATTAAACATTAAATGCTTTTCAAAAACTTTGGAGGCTTTGAGAAGTGCCTTCAAGTTTCTTAGGAATGTGACAATAATTATGAGGGTGATTAGGCTAATTAGGGAATGGTTTAGAAGAATCTAGAATGGGTTTATGATGCAAGTGGGTTTGGTGGTTGAGGGAAAATATGATTTTAATTAAAATAAAATTACTTTATTTCAACAAAATAGGTGCAACTTGCATTTGTAGGAGAATGCAAGTGGGGGGGAGTTTAGGGATTTAAATAAATGTTTTATTATTTATTTAAAAGAGGAAAGGGGGTTAAATTAACTAAATGTGTTTTGTTCATTTAATTGATTTTGAGTGTGGCTTAATGAATTAATTTAAATAAATTGAATAATTTATTTAATTAATAGGAGAAGAGTTTGAGGATGAATTAATTAAATATTAATTTAATTAACTAATGACTAATGGTTAAATAATCAAATAAATAGTAAATATTCATTTAATTAAGTGGACAGATTTAAGTGACTACAAGACCTATTCCTTGTTTGAAACGGTACGCCTTTTATGAATGATCTCTCCTTAGAGAATTTTTGTGATCTTACTTTCTTTCTCTCTCTTTCTCGATGGAAATTATCTCTTCTTTTGCATTGCATTATTCATAACGTGATGTCCTTTCTTGCATAGAGTTATCCTTCATGCACGTACATGTGTGTCCCTTGTTAGGACCCATTCTTTGTTTGAAATGGCATGCCTCTTATCAATAATCTCTCTTTGGAGGTTGTGTAATTCTTCTCATTGTCCTCACATTTGGGGGGCAATGATTACTTTCTCTTTCTCTCTCCTTTCTAAGGATCCACCTTTCTTTTGTTGAGTGGTGTTTGTTTCATTAATTTGTGTCATTCCTTGTGTGAAGTTGTTGTTTTCTCAAGGATTCTCTCTTATACAAGAGGTGTAAGTCCTTGGCTACAACCTCTTCTTCACTTGGAAATGTACATCTACCATAAACTTACCCCTCAAATTGGGTCAAAAGTGTGTCATCCTTCATCAAGAATCCCTTTCACCTAACAATAGGAGGAAGGTAGGAATTCTTGTTCTCTAGCCTTTCTTTTGGTAGAAGATGTTATGTTTGTTCAAGATAGCTCCTCTTGGAGGTAGATGTCATTTGAGAAAATATATCTTCTCCTCCAAGGATCCCCTTTACACTTGTTGCAAGATATCTTCTTTTCAACCATCTTATCCTTGTTTGAAGAATATTCCCTCTTTAGCTTGGATTTATAACATTTTTGCCTAAAGGATATCTCCTTGGTGTTGAAGGTAAGGTATCCTTGTCTCTAGTTTCCTTAAGACATCAACATATTGTTATGTCAACATCTTAAGCGAGGGGGGCACCCATATCACTCCCTTTGTACTATATTGTACTCTTGCATATCATTTTTGCATATCTTAAACATGGTGTTCATTCTCGAAACCAGAGTATAAACTCTTAGAGTGAGATGCTTCACACTTGAAACCAAATGCAACATTTGATATGTGTCTTAAAGGGGATGGCCTTGAAACCAAACATTCTGTCATTCGCCACTTGGCATTCACATTTATATTATATGTCTAAAACAGGTCTAAGCACACTAAAAAATAGAGCAAAGACTCTTACACAAAGTGCTATACACTTGAAACCAGACATCATTTGCACACATGCACAAGGATGGGTGGAACTAGCTAGAAATAGCTAGACTATTCTTTCTCTCCTCACCACATGGATCACCTAGATAAAAACATCTAGGGGTGAGTTGTCCATGTCCTTTCCCACCATGGATCACCTAGATAAAAACATCTAGGGGGCGAGTATTCCATGCCCTCTCTCATCATTCTTCTCATGGATCACTTGGATAAACACCTCAAGAGTGTATTCATGTTCTCTCTTCTTCCTCTCACAGACTCATAGTTTTTCTATTGATAGTGTAGTCACATAAATATGTCCAATTTAATTATATAAATATTTTCTATTTATTTGATTAAAAACCCACTAACCAACAGTTAATTAAATTAACATTTAATTAATTCATCCTCAAACATTCTCCTATTAATTAAATCAATTATTCAATTTATTTTAATTAATTCATTAAACCAAATTCACAATCAATTAAATGAATAAATCCTATTTGTTTAATTTAATCTCCTTTCCTCTTTTAAATTAAATAAATAAAACATTTATTTAAATCATTAAATCCCCCCCCCCCCCCCACTTGCATTCTCCTAAAAATGCAACTTGCACCTATTTGTTGAAATAAATGAATTTTATTTTAATAAAAAACTTATTTTTCCTCACCCACCAAACCCACTTGCAATCCTAATCCCCTTCTAGATTCTTCTAAACCCCTTCCTAATTAGCTAATCCATCCCCTAATTATTGTCATATTCCTAGACAACTTGGAGTCACTTCTCAAAGACTTTGGAGTCTTTGAAAAGCATTTAATGCTTTATGTGTCCAACAAGCTAACCTCTAAAGTCTTCCAAACCACTAATGGCTCTTACATGACCATTAATGGCTCTTACATGACCATTTATGATTAAATCCACTTGCACCCATGGTTAGGGACTTTGACCCCTAACTCAACCCTCACGTAACCCATGCGTCTCCTCAAGCATTTATTGCTTTGACCATGGTTATCCTCACTAACTCTTGCACAAGAGTTTATCCATTGGATAAAAGCATTATTCTTTGAATAAGGAATTTATTCACTCAACTCAACATTAACCTTACCTCTCAAGTTAACCCTTAGGTCATGTTAAGCATTTAATGCTTATTCCCTCTCCTCTTAACCCATCTCATGTTGACATTTGTCATCCTAGGATTGGATTGAAGGTCCTCACATAGATCATAAACCATTCAATCATGACCCTTGTTGAGTTTACTTAATCTCAACCATCTGTTGCTCCATTTTTCCTATAAATAGAGCTCATTTCTTCATAATTCAGATCCTGAAAACTTGTATGCATTTACCGTATATTCATTTTCAGAGAGCATTTAGCATAAATCATTCATATTCACTCTTTTGGCTTAAAATCAACACTAGCTAATTAGATAATCTCTCGTTTTAGCTTTTGTTCACACTTGCATAGCATAGATTAATCATTTTTCAATCTTGAACCTCCATAAGGCATCCATAGTGCAAAAAGATGTTGAGAGCTACACTTATTTGGAACTTGGAGAGGAGAGGAACAAGGGAGGAGGAGCTACAAGTATGGTGGAATGCATTTGGAGATGTCTTCTTGCATTTATTTTCATAGTTAAATGTTTCAATATGTTTTTAGTGTCTCTCTTGGTATGCCTGCTTAGATTAGTCTTTGGTTGATTAACACCAACATTTCTCTTTGTTTCGTGTGCTTCTTATGTGTTATACGACCACAGGTTTTGTCTAACAATCTCCCATTTTGTAGAGCATCAGATAGTTCATGGATGATGCTTTCTTTTCTCTTTTATGTGATCATTTGTGTTCGTGAGATGGCATTTTTTTCAAGAATGATATTAGTTGTTAAGACATTTTGATATCGAGGTCTCTTCGGCTAGTTGACTTAAGGTCTTGTTTGTTTTTGGTTTTTAGCTTTTGTTGTGTGTCTTTTTGTATCCTTTGCCTTTGTTTTGTTTTTGTCTTGTTTTGTGTGCCCTTGCATATGTTTTGAGCAAGTTGGGGGCTTAGTTCCTCTAAATTAGTGATATCCTATACTCCTTGTGATTTTGCTCCACATTCCTCATCTTCTTCATCTCTCTTTCTTCTACTTTATTGTGAGTATTTGCGTAAGCTCATACTCCTGTTAAAGTGGGGGCTAAATGTAGCGTCCTAAAATTGCACCCCTTGCAATTTTGACCGTATTTGGGGTCCTTACCTTAGTGATCTCATCTCCATGCTTGATTAGGACCTATTTGTGCCTCCCCCATGCAACCAAGATTCATTTTTTCATCTTGCACCTTGCATAGCCCCTTTTTCCTAACCTAATTTTGGGTAGGACCATGGTGGCACCCTGGTCCTCCCTAATTGGGGCCCATTTTGGCCCCTAGGCCCTATCTTAAATTTGAGCGGGAAAATAATTCCTCATGTTGATCCATGTCAAAAAATTAGAATGTTTGATGACAGGCAAGTATATAAGGAGGTCTTCCCCTCTCATTTTGATATAGCAAGATAACATCATAACAAGCATAAGGAGCATATAGGCGAGCAAGGTGGAGAAGGCAAGGGGAATACATCAAGCATTCAAGCATTCTTCAAGGCTGCGTATTCTCCATTGGAGCAACATTACATCATTCATTTGATGTGTGTGTTAGGGTTTTGTCATGTTCATGCCATTTCAAACAACATACGTGATTACATTCAAGAAGCAAATCATCATTGTCAATCATTGCAGATCTAAGGTATACCTTTCCATTATTTACTTTAGTATTTGCAACATTTCATTCAAGGTTGATTCCTCAATCGGGTTTGACTTAGACAAACCCCTATTCCCAACACATTTCCCTTTCCTTTTGTGTGTAGAAAACATGTGTGTGGCTGTACTTTTGAAATAAGCTTCATACACAGAGACGTAAAAACCCTTTTCGATGATCGAAAATTTTGGAGGACCAAGAGGGGACATTTTGGTCCCTCCACTCGATCCCTGCTATTTTTGGCAATTTTCGTAGGGCAGTTCTGAATCGACTCATATTACTTAGATCCAGGTGCACGACGAAATCTCGAAGTTGTAGCTCACTGTTTCCGCATATTTTGTCTCTAATTTCAACATTCTACTTACAAAAGAGGAGAACTCAAATCAATCCAATCCACTTAGTATTCAATCCTTGCCTCATTTAGGATTGGATCTAGTGGATTCCCTTCCCTCTTTTGAATGTAAAGGTTTTCCAAGCGAAATTGATTTGGTGATTTCTCTCTCCTATGTTGCAAATTACCAAATCAAATTTTCCCCTTTACAGTTTCATACCATTATATTGTTGTCTCAATGTAAAACACCTCTCACATAAAAACAAATTAAAAGTAAATACTAACCATAAATCAACTACTATTTTTAAATAATTTAAATTAATTAACCACCACAATATTGTACCTTTTATATTTTTCTATTCTAACTACTATTTAAAAGAAAAACCTCTCTCTCTCTCTCTCTCTCTCTCTCTCTCTCTCTCTCTCTCTCTCTATATATATATATATATATATATATATATATATATATAGATACTTTAAAAGAAACATTTTTTAAAGAAAAACTTCGCAAAAAATATTATTGTTTTTTTTATATTTTTCCGTTCTTAAAAAAAATTACTATTTTAAAACTCATTAAACTATCTAAAAGTAATGCATAACACCTCTCAACAAAATAATAAATTAATAATAACAATTATAATTATGAAATAATACTTATTTTAAAATAATTTGCATTATTATTTTTATTCATAGAGGTGTTTTTGATATTTATTGATAAAAAGCAAGTACTCCAAGCACACCCTTGATCCAAGGGTTGCAATAGAAAAACAACACAAAATTGAGGTGTCAACATATCCTTCTACAATAGTTACATCAATCATTAAATTACTTGTTCTCATTATGCCCCTTCTTTGAGAGGCTTCCACTTTGCCTGCATATTCCCCTTTTCATCGCAAATCTAAGCAACATCTAGTACTTACCAAGAGGAGATTTATTCCTCTTGACCTTTGTCCATCCATGTTTAGTGTGAGAAGAGAACAAAGTGTTTTAGTCTACTTCTATAAGGGGATTCTTTCCCTCTAACAAGACTCTAGAAATTTGTTTTGTTGCACCCAAGGGGGATTCACTAGCTAGGCAATATTATATCACGTGCATTCATATTGGGGGGTTTAATATCTCAAAAAATGAGCTCAATATATTGCCTATCTGGTGAAAATAGGGATTTTTTAAATTCAGGCTATGAAAAAATATAATATTTGGTGATAGTAGGGGGGTTTTAATTCGAGCTATGTATTGGGAGGGGGTGACAAAATAGGAGTTTAGGGCAATATTTTTTGAAAAGAGGGGATTCTTTAGTATGTCATGAACACATGCGATATAACCTAGGTTCACTAAGTGAAGCCCCTGTGGTTGCACCACATTTGATAGCAACAACAACCCTTGTGCAAGCATTCACAAGAGGAGTTAGGGGACTAGCAGAATCAGATATGTTGTCAAACTTTCTAGAATGGGTGCCAATATGTGGAGATTTTGAAGATGTTGAAATCTTTGAAGGAAAAACCTTTGATAATGAATGCATATTGCACTCATCTTGTGTTAGGGTTTAGGCAGATCCAGAGCAAATACAAATTAACAATTATATGCAGATACAATCACAAAAGATGAAGAAAAATGAATAACACAGATAACATAAAGATTTAACGTGGTTCACCCAAGATGGGCTACATCCATATAACACAATCGTCCAATCTTTTCTTATTATCTAGTAAATTAGTACAACACCATTACATTGCTTTTTTACATTCCAGCTGCTTATAACAAGCAATTTTTAGGGCAACACTCAAAGTCGGTTTAGGGTTTTTTTCAATAAAAAATGATAATTTTTTTTTCCTCGAGGGACTGCACCCCCAAACCCCGACAAGGATACATAACGAGTGTACAGTACTTGCATGATTAGTCACCACTTGGAGATCTCTTGCGATATCCATGTCCACAAGGATGTGGGCAAATGTAGTGCGAGTGAAAATAGAGGTGTCTATGCCAATAGCCAAGAAATTGCCCAAAAAATTAGGTGCCAATAGTTTCGAAGCAATCGTCAAACCAAAATTGTAGTGGGAGGTTTGAGAGGCTAACCCAAATAGGTTTCACTAAAAAAGATCCGTAAGAGGGTTGAAATTTGTGTACCAAGGTTTAAAAAGGAGAAGATTTTGCCCCTAGCACGATCGTTCTTGGAGGATGGCATCTCGATCCTGTTTAGAACAAATAACCGCAATAAAAAAACTTGACACATAGAGGTATACTTCCACCTTACCTCTAAGTAGAGATTGCCATACCCCATTATCCATTTCTGCAAATCTGCAAGCTTTGGCCATAACTGATTGAACTAGCCAATCAAACCATTGGAGATGTATAATTGCCCTCCTTTGAAGACATCCCTTTTTAGATCCCCAAAGAAGATAAAAATGGAAATGTAGAGGCTCTATTGAGGGTTTTTTTGAGCAGATCCTAGAGGCCCTCGACATATCCGAGGCCATCTTACCCTTCGCAGGCCAAGTATCCTAGGCTAACAATTTACCCCCATTGCTCCCCACTCTGTGAGCAACAACATCATTGAATGAAAATCCCTATGAAGTTGTGGGAGCTGATGGGCATTGTTGAAGGGTTAGAAGAGGCATTCTTCCCACCAAAAATAACTCTTAGAGGTGAAGAAGAGACTTGCATAGGCACACAAGGGTCTAAGGGCTTCCAATAGAACTAGGGCACAATGCCATCAATGCATGATGTCCAAACACACATAGGCTTTTGCTTGAAACAATCTTTCCCTCGCTAAATCTTGAAGATCCTATAGAAAAAATGTTTGAAGCCATTGAGGGGCGAGCAAAGATTGTGCCAAAGGCTTGCGAAGGTAGAGAAACATTTGACAATGTAGAAGATTTCAAGCAAAAATAACTAATAGAAATAACAAATAATTTACGTTAATCATCACTATTTATTTAAAAGAAACTTGTCATCTTTTTATATTTTTCTATTCTTAAAAAAAAATTATAATTCTTTCTTTTTATATATTTCTATAAAAAATATTTTTTTGTTCTTTAAAAAAATTACTATTTAAAACCAATTAATATCTCTTTAAAAAAACCCCGAATTACTTTTTATATATTTCTATAAAAAAATATTTTAGTTTTTTTTTATATAATTTTTTTTTGTCCTTTAAAAAAATTACTATTTAAAGCTAATTAATCTCTCTTAAAAAACAACCACGAATGAGATCTATAAAAACAAGCATCTAAAGTTAAAAGAGATTAAATTGAATTCTTCCCAATCACCGGTAAGAAACCGTTGATACTTTTTAAGAAAATTTGCCCGTAGACTCCTTTTCACCACTGGGTTGCCTTGCAAATGAAGATATAGGTCCACTGTATATACCCATTGAAAATATACATATCAGTTCATTCAATTTCTTCATTCTCTTTTTGGAAATAGGTCCCGCGAGGCAGTCGTAGCACACGATGAAGATCACTGTTATGACAGCAGACGAACGGATCATTTCATTGGATGTCGATCCTCAAGAAATTGTAAGCTCTGATTTTCATTCTGTGTCATTTCATAACTATGGGCTTTTTATTTTGTTTGGTTTGTATATAGGATGTAGAGTAAATCCACGGACTGCGTTCGCTTTCCCTCTTTTTTCGGAAGTTTGCTGATATGTGGAATTGGTGTTCAGTTATTTTTATTTTTAAGTTAAAAAAACAGTTCCGGTGTTGCCAGTTTCTTAATTCAAAGTTGTGATTTCCTATTTATAGTTACAGGTATTTCGTGACAAATAGGATATACACAATGCGTGTATTGTTTTTTGTGTAGGATTTCCGATTTGTGGAAGTAGTTTTCAATTCAATGGGCAGTAGTACTTTCGGTGCATATGGCTCATCGATAACATACACATATTCTTCATTATTTTTGGGGGTTGCCAATATGCGGAATTAGTGCTCAGCTTAATCAGATTGTTTATTCTCCAAACAAAAAAAATTGTGTTACAATTTTATTTTCTTGTAGTGCATGAGAATGTCTGTGACAGAGGATATGCATATCTCTCTTAGCTCTCTTTTATTCTGATGATGGATCACGGAATGTGATCTGAAATATTGATAATGCAAATTTCACAGTCTAATCTAAAAAAACAACATTATGAAATATTTATATTCTTCCTCTTTTTGCTGGTTCTTGAGAAACTGTTGAATGAGTATTCATCTCTACTGAGTACTTTTAATATGGATTGGACAAATTTAATGTGTATTATCTTTCTTCCTTTTTCTTTCCTTTTCCTATTTCTAGATAACTATTCTAATTTGCAGAATTAGCACTCAATTTAGTTAGTACTGCAAGTTTATAATATTTTTATCTAAAAATTTATACTATTTATTTATTTTTGTGTGATGTATTCATTGAAAAGAGGATATTCACAATGTTAATGTTGTTCTTCCTTTATTGGAGGTTTTCTAATTTGAGGAATTAATATTGAGCTCAATTTGTCAGACATCATAGATGACATGTGTATTCTTCATTCTTTTTTGAGGTTTACCAATTTATGTGAGCTAGGTGGTGCAAGTGTGTAGAAATTCGACGTTGAATTTGTTTTGGTGTACATATAAAATATTGGGTACTTCATGTTTATTTGGATGTGATTTTGTCTGGATATGTAGCAAGGTGATACAATGCTAGTTTTTGGAAATTGTGACTTCGGTATTGTTTTAGATATGTAAAAAACGATTCCTAGACTGCCATGGTTTGACAGCCTAGGTGCTGAAGTTTTTGCATCCATTAAGATTTTTTTTGATTAATATTCTGTGCTGCCATGGTGTAACAGCTGTAGAAGCGTCATATTTTGCATCCATTGGAAACATTTTGGTTGCCCGACGTGCCTTGTTTTAAAAATTAAAAGCATAGGATAACCAATTTATACTAATTGTATAGTCACTATGCATGTTATTGGATATATACCTCTGCTTTAACTAACGTTGCAACTTTCAAGGATGGCATGCAATTTTTGAGCTTTATGTTGTATGCTTTATTTGTTTTAATGTTTAGGTTCGGACTTATTAAATTAATAATCTACAATCGATTTAAATCTTCCTCATTATTACAATGTGACTATGAGCAGGTTGAAAATGTGAAGGCTCTTCTTGAGGTTGAGGTAAGTTGTTTTTGATGTCCAAACTCTAGACAATTGATTTGAATTTTTGTTAATTAGTTTCATTGTAATGGTAGGCAATAAGTTTTAATTGTACTCGTGCATCCTAATGATTCCAAAGCAGTTATTGTTGGTTTTTATGGATAAAAGCTAACATTCATGTTCCAGTTGTTTACTCTGTTTTAACTTTTTTTTCCAAATTTAAACAGAAATTATATTTTCCTAAATGTGTATGCAAATTTAAAATGATTCTTACACAAGTCTCCAGATTTTTCAATATTACCATTGCATGAGAAAACCTTTGGACTGTTTGTGAAGTTTTAATTTATTATTAGGTTTTGCATTGAATGTCACATTTTTTCACAGTATCCTTTGTCTAAGGGTCAGGGGAGTCCTTGAAAACGTCCCTGACTATTCCTAAGACACAAGAAACACAGAGAGGACGGCTCAAGGTCACCGTTCCTTGCTTGGGGACATCTGAAAGTGAAAAAATAATCAAATCTTCATGAGCAGTCCAAGTAACAAATGCAGAAATAGTGCTATTTTTACCAAGCTCCCAAGAGAATGAAACACCTTTAAGTTGATAGAAGATGTGAGGACATAGATGGTCCTGGAACTTTAGGTTTAGGATTATGTAACTCAATATCACATCTTCAGATAGCTAAGTTAAGAAAATTTGCAAATTTTGATTAGCATGCATTCTCTTTGGTATACTGGATTCACAAGGACTAATTAGACATCCAAATCGTTCAGACGCAAGTTCCACTGCAGCAGCAACAATTGCTTTACCATGGGAGGGAGGCTAGAAATAATGAGCGTTTGAGTTCACTTGGAGTTGTAGAAGGTGACTTAATTATGATGACTTCTACAGATATAAGGTACATCTTTTTTCTTTCTAAAATCTGTAGACATCTTTAAGGTGATTCTCTTGAATGCATTTGTGATGATGCTATCTGAAATCCAAGCAAGTAAATTTGAAAATGTTTTTTTCTTGGCCACAATTTGGAGTGTAGAAATTGAATTGTTATAGACCAGGAAATTGAATTATGTAGGGATGTATATTTGTATAAGGAAGACCTATGCTGCTATATGTGATATATGTATTAATGATGAATTGGATGTTAATTAAAATTAGGCATGATGAGGTATTAGTAACCCTAATCAGATGATGTTATCCTATCGTGGGATAGGATTTGAAAGGGAGGCAGTCTCATCATATAGATGTAATCCAAGCATTTACAGTACGGACTTGGATTATACAAGGAGGTCTTTCTAAATAATAGCTGCTAATTATAGTTAGAAGGATTGCAAAAGTGGATCACAAGATGGGATGCATTTTGCCCTTGCTTCTTGGTTATGAATGATCAAGGTACAAGGTTATTGCAAATAAATGGAGTGAAGAACACATTCCTTAATTTTTCAGAAATGATATTTTCTAGTTTGATTTAATTTGGTTCTTGTGCTTCTCCTTTAAAATTATCGTAATGAATACAACATAGTAAGGGTACCATTTTTAACTTAAAGTAAGTATGATTTGTCCTTATCTTCCTGTATGCATTTGTTTTTTGGGTCGAATCATTACAAATAAGTTTTGAATTCTTAATATGTGTACAGTGTCTATCTGGATCCAGGTTTCCATGCTATTATTTCTTATCTTTAATGTGCAATGCTGTTAACTTTTCATTCTTTGCTGTAATAATGCCTATTAGATTTTGTTGTCTGAGTTTTCTGTAATTTTGTGGTTTCTGTTGTCACTTTATGTTTTATTTTTCTTTCCAATATCAATTTTGAATCACATTTGTTTGCTAGTTATTTTCCTTTTTATTTTTTAATACATTGTTTGAGCAGTGTTAGAATTCTCCATTTTGTTGGCTGATAGTATTCCTGATGCTGTTGTTTGACAGTCATTGGAAACGATAAGTTTCAATATATATGGTTTTAGTCAATAAAGACTTTGTTAGAAAGTTAGGAGAACAGGGTTTAAGACATTATAGCTATTAAAGATTTATCCATTTCAAGTTTTGAGCACTAAATTTAATATGATAAAGCGGAGATTGTATATTACGTGATGTCAGACTCTCTAGCTATTATTTTGAGACGTTACATTATTGATTCCTTTGATGTAACAAGTATTAGGTCAACTTGTAATATTACTTGTAACATATGTGGAGTACATCTTGTGTTAAAAGTAGTTGTCAATGGGACCTTATTTTAAATAGTGTAAGTTCTTGCAATTGTGTTTAGCTTATCATCTGCATATAGATGGAATACATTAACAACAACAATCATTATTTATGCACCCCCCGAGTCTTATAGATTTTTGAACATAAGCTTGCAGTGTAGCAGCACCACAAGATTTCTTAGAACATTTCTAACAGATTATTATTATGTTACTATAACAAAATATAAAATTACTAAACTGTAGGTTGTCATATTATTAATAATCAAGAAAGGTGGCAGTTCAATGGTAGAATTGGCAAATAATAAAAACACATAACTCTGACTCTAGTCAGACTCAGATCATGTTTTGAATTATCAACTATGTAATGTTTTGCTGAATTTTAAATTTTAATGCTGATAATGTGAAGAATACTAGTTTTATGGTTAAGATTCATATTGTTTTACATATGTTTTATGTACGGATGTGTCTAAGATGAATTGAACCTGTGGTCATAGAAAAATCGGTGATTCCTTGTCAACAAAAATTCCTTTCTAGGCAATGTAACCCTGGAATGATCCTGGAGTTCTGGATCAGTGATAAATAGTATGAATTACTCCAACTATGAAAGCTTTTTTACTTTAACCTGGGAGTAGGAAATCGAGACATAGTTTATATATGAAAGTGACAAGACGTTTTATGCCCAATCTATTTTAGAATTACAATTTCTTTTGCAGCGTGCAATTGAGGGGATGTTTATACCCATTCCTTCCAAATTAGTGAGAGGAGTCTGGATCTTGCCTCATTTCCATGAACAAGAATTACAATTTCTTTTGCAGCGTGCAATTGAGAGGATGTTTATACCCATTCCTTCCAAATTAGTGAGAGGAGTCTGGATCTTGCCTCATTTCCATGAACAATAATAGTATTATAAATTTTTCCATTAAACTTATTGACTTATTGAAATAACAAGATCTGCCCTTATGCCTACGATTTGGAGGGCAGTGGTGTCGAAGTTGAACAGAATTTGTTGGATAAGCAGAATTTAGTGTGGCCTATTAATTGGATTCTGTTGATATGTGTAATGTGACATAATCATCTAAATTTCATTGGATATGGTTGTATTCAAGTTTCTTTTTGATGCCTTGTGTCTTATCGAAATTGAATTTTATATTCAAGACAGGAATAGATAACTTGTGGAATGTCCCCTACTAGGGTCTGCCTGTTTCCCAATAATTAAACATACATCATTATATTTCTTATGCCTTAAATCAGATTATTAAAACTAGAGAACAATTGGTATTCATAATACAATTGATAATTACTATATCTAAGCCCCAACCCTTCATCTTTCCTAATCATCAATTCTAACGGAGGATGGGGAATGACTATGTTAGGGCGCTAGAAAACCATTCTCCACAAGTAGGCCAAGGGTTTTAGGAACACTTATCCATACCACTTCGTGGGGCTCACCTACCTTGTGAGATATTAATACCGCCTTTCACTAACAAATCCAACTAATCCTCATGAGGGGCTATAGAGAATGATAAAGGATTAGGTTATTAGTATACTATTTTTTCATGTATTATGAATGTATATGTATATATACGAAATTAAGCATAGCTATCATATAAATCTTACTTCCCTGTTATAACAAATGTAAATCTTGTGGACATTGTTATGTATGTATGGATACAGCATACCAATCTGCTGTTACAAATAATGATTGTAAATAATCGAATCTCCTGTAACGGATGATCCTTGTTATCAGACTAAGTCTCTAGTTGATATTTGATATCAATCTGGTCTTCTTCAATTATACCCTCCTTGAATGCTGACGTGTTCCTCTTTATACCCCTCCATCGGATTTGTAAGGTGGTGACTCTTATTCAAGGTGTGACAGTTTGAAATAGAGTGTGTCATTTGTAGCAAATCGTACCCCTTCAGGAACTCACCGTTTCCCTTAACTCATGATTATTAAATCTAACTAATCCCCCATCGTTTTAGGGAAGATTGCTGTTAGGAGAGAAGGCTGTGATTTATTAGGGAATTATTATTTGCTGTGTGCACAGTAGTAATCACAGTCTGCTGTAATCAAGGAGGTTAGGGTTAAGAAATTGTGAAGTCTCACGACATATTAGGTTTCACTGATAATGTGCATCAGATCAGGCCATGACGGTGAGACTGTTTCTTATTAGGTTTCACTGATAATGTGCGTCAGATCGGGGGCATGACCATCCGTCCTTCCTGAATTTGCTTGTGCTCAAGGAACTCGTACTAATATGCTTTTGGGTTATAATGATTTCAATCAATCATGGTTAGTAACTTAGTATACTTGCCTCAATCCAACTGGTATTGTAGTTCTTTAGAATCATAAGGTTGATCACATCATCTAAGGTATGAGGGCCATTTATTGTTTAATGTTCTTAACAACAAACTCAGATTTGGTAATGGGCAAGGAACATGATTTAAGACAAGTTTTCTCTCATCCTTAGAGAGACAAAGACATTTAGCATCAGTCTAAAAATCAACATCATTTTGACGTCCTTTACAGCTGCAAAGAATATTCCTGGGATTCAATGTAGGGTATTTTAACATTAAGTGTTTTGGAATAACTATGACTCATAATCTTACCCTTCAATTATGTCACTTGACTCCTACGTATGTTCGAGGAATTGTGAGTATTGATCCTTTCAATGGGATTAGAATGCTCCACGAACCTCATGAGATTCTGTTTAACTTTAATCTTCCTTTCAAAGAAATGCAAAAGAGGAGAATTTAAATGGTAACATCAATTGCCTACTCCATTGTTATCCCCAAGTTGAACTTTATGAGTTGAAAATAGTTTGGAGCATGAAACCAAGAATCTACATGTCCTATGGCTGTGAACAGGATGTTCATTTTCGTGTGCGAATTTGATATGAAATTCTGAATTCATATGCCTGGTCGTCAATAAATTGATAAGTGTATATATGTGTGCTGCAAATGATTGATTCAATTTTTGTTTGTTTGGTAATTGGTTTTATGATTTTGGTCAAGAGTTTATTGTGAATGGTTCAATACATTTAATTTCATATTTTATGGGCAAACTTATCATACTCGTCAATTCTTACACGAGCATCTGTATTCTCACACATTCTTTCTTCCCATCCCCTGGTATGCAGCTTATAGATTTTTATGGCATTGTTGTGTTCAACAATCCCTATTTGTTTTTACTAGTGCATTTTTAATTTATTTGCGAACAGAAGTGTCTTAAAACATGCATCCCTGTCTAATTTGAATGTAAGGATATGGTTCTTGAAACCTGTGTTACCCGGGGACGCGTCCCCGGTATTTTTTTCAGCCGTCCCCGTCCCGGGGACAAGGGACTGCTAGGGGACGTCCCCATAAATTCTGCATATAGACAATGAATTCTATAAGCAATTTGACATTGACTCTCAATTTAACACAAATTTGCCATAAGAACTCTACTAGTTCTTATATGTTAAGGTTCTATAATGGATATGTGCATGTTTTGTCCATGTTTTCATATGAATATTTTAAATTTCCCTATTTATTTTAATTTTCCCTACCTTAATATAACCGTCCCCTAGCCGTCCCTAAAATTGGCAAAAAAAATCGCCGTCCTGGAAATGCGTACCCCCGTCCCCTGCCGTCCCCTGCCGTCCCCGTCCCGGAAACTTGGGGTAACATAGCAGTTGAAACATTTGTAAGTACTCATAGAATAGATTTATTTGGAGACACATCAAACATGTATTCATTAAGAAGGCACAAACACTCATGAAGTCACCATGCTGAAAACACATGGACACGAATGAAGTATTCACTTGAATACACGTAAGGCATGAATCATACAAATCAATACACGTAGAGCATTATTTCACTTAAAGCATGAAGTATACAAATGAATTCGCCTAAGTCAGGTAGCATGCACGTGAATATACGTAACGCATAAAGTATGAAATATACACATGAATTCACTTAAGAAGCATACACGTAACACATGAAGTATGAAATATCCACATGAATTCACTTAAATGAAGAAGCATACACATGAATATATGTAACACAAAGTATGAAATATACACGTGAGTTCACTTAAGTCAAGAAGCGTACATGTGAATACACAATGTATAAGCATGAGGTATACACATAAATTCACTTAATTAAGTCAGTCAGGAAGTATACATGTGAAACTGAATACACTTAATGTATAAGCATGAAGTATTATACACGTTGAACTGAATACACTTAACGCATAAGCATGAAGTATTATACACAGATTCACTTAAGTCAGGAAGCATACATGTGAATATGCATAACGCATAAGCATGAAGTTTACACATAAATTCACTTAAGTCAGGAAGCATACATGTGAATGCATGTAATGCACAAAGCATGAAGTATACGCAATGAATTTACTTAAGTCATGATGAAGTATATACGTGAATACATGTAGCGCATGAAGCATACATATAACTTTACTCAAGTCATGAGGCATACACATGAATACACACAGCACATAAAGCATGAAGCATACACATAAATTCACCCAAGTCAGAAGCATATATGTGAATACACACAGCTCATAGAGCATGAAGCATACATATGAATATACTTAAGGCATGAAGCATACATGTGAAGACATGGAGCAATACGCAAGGCATAAAACATAAATACATGAAAGCCTGAAGCATAAATACACATCGGACCTGAAGCCATATAAATACACGCCAAGCATGAAGCATACATTTGAAAGGCATACACATATAGGAGTATAATGTTGGCCCATTTGATTTCACTCCCCTTAAAGAGTAGTTAACCCTAATTGTATGGCAGTTAAGTAGGTTTGTCTTGCAGGTTGGCAGGAATGGTGCTTTGATACCAATTGTAATGCCCCCCCTAGGGTCTGCCTGTTTCCCAATAATTAAACATACATCATTATACTTATTATACCTTAAGTCAGATTATTAAAATTAGAAGACAATTATTATTTCGTAATACAAATGATAATTACTATATTTAAGCCCCAATCCTTCTTTTTTAATCATCAACCCTAACAGAGGATGGGGAATAACTATGTTAGGGTGCTAGAAAACGTTTCTTCACAAGTATGCCCAAGGATTTCAGGAACTCCCGTCCATACCATGGCTTGATCTCCCTAAGGGTTTTAGGAACACCTGTCCATACCACCTCTTGAGGCTCACCTACCTTGTGAGATATTAATACCGCCTTTCCCAAACAAATCCAACTAATCCTCATGAGGGGCAATAGGGAATTATTAAGGATTAAGTCATTAATATACTAATTTCTCATGTGTTATGAATGTATATGTAATATGTATACATATGAAATTAAGCATAGCTATCATATAAATCTTACTTCCCTATTGGAACATTATTCTAACTTGTAACATTATTCTTACTTCCCTATTGTAAGTTAGAATTCAAGTAGGACATTATTGAAAATGAGCATATAGTTCAGAAGGTAAGATACAGCATACCAGTCTGCTGTTACAAATAATGATTGTAAATAATCCAATCTGCTGTAACGGATGGTCCTTGTTGTTATCGGACTAAATCTCCCGTTGATAATTAATATTAATCTGATCTTCTTTGATTATGCCCTCCTTGAATGCTGGCATGTTCCTCTTTATACCCCTCCATTGGATTTGTAAGGTGGTGACTCTTATTCAAGGTGTGACCTTTTGAAATGGAGTGTGTCTATTGTAGCAAATTGCATCTCTTCAGGAACTCACCATTTCCCTCAACTCATGATTATTAAATCTAATTAATCCCCCATCTTTTTTGGGAATATCGCTGTTAGGAGAGGAGAAGGCGAATTATTAGGAGGCAATTATTATTTGCTGTGTGCACAGTAGTAATCACGATCTGCTGTAATCAAGGTTAGGGTTAAGAAATTGTGAAGTCTCACTGTCATGAGACAATTTCTTATTAGGTTTCGCTGATAATGTGCATCAGATCAGGCCATTTTGGTGAGACTTTTTTTTATTAAGCAGATCGGGGTCATGACAACTTGGGACTAAACCCAGACAGAATAAGCAAAATTTATTGTGGCCTATTTATTGGATCCTTTTTTATGTGTAATGTGACATAACCATGTAAATTTTATTGGATATGGGTGTATTCGTTTCTTCTTGATGCCTTGTGTCTTATCAAAATTGAATTTTATATTCTGGAGAGGAACAGATAACTTGAGACTAAACTCAGACGGGATAAGCAAAACTCAGTGTGGCCTATTTATTGGATTCTGTTTTATGTGTAATGTGACATAATCATGTAAATTTAATTAGATATGGGTGTTTTCTTCTTGATGCCTTGTGTCTTATCGAAATTGAATTTTATATTCAGGACAGGAACAGATAACTTGGGACTAAATCCAGACGGCTCAGCTGTGAATCCTAGAGCCCTGCAGCAGCACATTCGAAATGATTCTCATCTCTTGAGTCAGTTGCGTCAGGTAAAATATAAGATTATGTTATGTAATTTCTGCACATCAATTATTCTTGAAGCAACTTCATGGGTGAGTTTTCCAATTCATTGTAAAGTTTGGTGTGTATTTGGCCTGTCTTCAATGCTTCTTTGATTGAATATGCCAAAGTGTGGACACTTACATACATGAATTTATCTTCTTGTCCATTTTTGCAAATTTCATATTGGCGATTGCAGAATATCTTTTTTTCCCTTGTACTATATTTTTAGTGTAATTCAATATATACTGATTAGGATCAGATGTTTCAATCTATGCCTGTTTTTCTTGGTGCAAGTGTGACATTGTTATATCCATTGGCAAACTAGTGCTTGAGTACAAGTCTGGCATTGTTAAATTCATTCTCAAGCTAGTGCTTGCAAATATTACCTTATTCTAACTTGTAATACTTTTTGCAATTTTTTTCCAGCTCTATAAAAATTTAAGAGCAGTTAATCGCCAAGAACCAAACAAATAGAATCTTGAAAGTACCAATTCTGGTCAACAAATTAAATAGCTTCCACTCAATAAAAACAATTCATAAAATTCAAGTTCTATAAAAAAATACTAAACATTCATTATAAGCAAGCACACACTCATAGGTGTTTAATCTATTTTCCTTTTCCTTAATGGGTTAAAACAATCTGTAGCTTCTTTTAGGCTACATAACAATTCCTTTGGTTAAGTTGCCACGATCAATGTACTAACCTATTCCACAAGATTCTAAAACGTTGAATCATAAGTAAACTTATGTAACAAAACCATAAATTATTAACTCAGGACATGCAGGTTATGTGTAAAGTGATATATATAAAAGAAATGTTTTATTACAAATTACAAATTTAGAAAACGTTTTCTATATAAAATATGATAAAAATGATGAATTATAATAAATCTTTTAAATTAATAATTTATAAAATAAAATAAAATAATTTTATTATTTAATTATGATTAAAGAATATAAAGATAGAAGATAAATGCCACTTTAAAAGAACAGTCACTTCCAACACAAATTCTTAACTGTTCAAAAATTAAAGTAAGGTGAAAGTATAAAGAAATTAATTGATAGAAGCTGATGTAAACTTACAGGAGCACTGGATACTTCTTCAAATAAAGTTTGAGTATTAGAGCAAATGCTAATGGCTCAGCAACTAGGGAGAGCTTTTATAAATTCTCACCAAATAAGCAATCAATGATCCAAAGCTAGCATCAGATACACCAACTTCAAACAAAGTCAACTATTAAAGAAGTCATTAATCACTCAGCAATTGGGGAGAGCATTCTATATGATAAGTTGTCTATTATTGAAAGCTACGGACTGTTTAAATTTTATCTTTCCCAATATGTCACATGCCTAAACCAAAAAATGTTGAACAAAATCATGGCGGTGCTATAAGTTGTCAATGATTGAAAGCTGTGGACTGTTTAAATTTTATCTTTCCCAATATGTCACTCGCCTAAAGCAAAAAATGTTGAACAAAATCATAGGGGTGCTGTGGGTAGATTTAAACCATTTACACCAATATGACTATAACTGATGACAGAGACGGCGATCCTGTTAGAATTAAATATCTTCCTCAACTTTATGAATGATAAAAATTTACAGGGATCTGATTGCAAATAAAAATGTTGAGTTTAAAGAAAAAGCAAAGTCACTTCTTCTAAATAATTTTCAAAGTTCAAAGATCTTTGAAGATTACAGCAGATCATATTCCTGGTTGTTAAATGCATGACTTACCTGTGACTCTTTTTACCGAGGGAAGGCAATAATGCCATTATCAATAGTAAAACTTGGACATTTACAGTCATCTTGCCTATAAATATGTGGGTGCGTTTGAGGCTTTTGTGAAAGCCAAACAGATTTTCTACAACTCTTCCTTTCCCAATCTTTCCAGAGGAACAATGTCTCTTCTTTTGCTTTTCTGATGATTGTCCCTTAAGTTCTATGTGATAATAGATCGTCTATTTGCAACAATCCTTCAACATAAGCAGAGGGGAGTACGTATTCCACAGACTCAAATCAAGTTCTCCATGATCGGCCTTTCATGCACCCAAAAGTCTGGGGTTTAACACCTCTTTCCATGGCCAATATCCTGATGAAGTCTATGTCCTACTCCAGTGTATGAGGAATATATCACCAGTGAAATGCTTAAATTATTCAATGCAGGCAATTAACAGTAGTCAATAATTCTGTCCAAAGAACATGGGCATGTGAGTGTGGATGGATGATGGCTTCTTGCTCTATGACAACTTTAGTTTCACTTTGACACTTGATACCATTCTTTCTGTTCTGTCAAGCACAGACAATGTGACAGGCAATATGGAGCATTTGAAGATCACGACCTCTAGTTTTCTTTCCTTTTTGTCTGATACAGCTTACACCCCTACAAATAAGTTCATTGCTGCTAGAAAATGCTGGTTGTGAATTAAAATTTGTATTCAGGCGGGTGGTGAGGAATGTTTCAGCAATGTTGCATTTATTTAAATAACTCGTCAACTCATAAAGAAAATGGCAACACTAATGGTTAGTCGCAGTCATTATAGAGTGGGATAACCTTACATTTTCCCTTCCTTTTTCTTTGCATAACCACCATGGACAATGAAATGGACATCAATTTTATTCACGAGGAGTTTTTGTTTACATGGAATCTTTCCACCGTGCTGTGGCTGTAAGAATGTTTCTCGGCATAAATACTATGTTCCACGGGGATGCGCCCCCCCCCTTTTTGGCCGCAACCCCCCCTAAGAAACGTCTCGGGGACGGGGATGCGACGTCCCCCGCCATCCCACCACTGCCATCCAAGCGCCGCCGGGATGCCGAGACGTCTGCGGCACGCGTCTCCCAGGGAGACGTGGAGATGTGGAGACGTCTCCCAAGAGACATCTGGGCGTCTCCCTATCTCTCGAGAGACGTGCAGACGTGGAGATGTGGAGACGTCTCCCAAGAGACATCTGGGCGTCTCCCTATCTCTCGAGAGACGTGCAGACGTCTCTCGAGGGACAGGGGGACGGGAATGCGCAAGGGGCGCTGCCCCTTGACCCCAACTTGGGGGCGCTGCCCCCAAACCCCCGTTGAAAAATATAGGGGGAAACCGTGCCGATAGAAGTAGGGAAAATTTAACCACCGAGTCTGATTAGGCTCCATATAACAAGTACAACACAATCAGACGTCTCTCAAGGGACGGGGGGACAGGAATGCGCAAGGGGCGCTGCCCCTTGACCCCAACTTGGGGGCGCTGCCCCCAAACCCCCGTTGAAAAATATAGGAGGAAACCGTGCCGATAGAAGTAGGGAAAATTTAACCGCCGAGTCTGATTAGGCTCCATATAACAAGCACAACACAATTAGCATTGAAGAAATCTTGGTATTTAGATTTAGTATTTCAAATTTCCTATAGTCTCATTTGAAATGTAATTCTTATACTCTAATACTGTCATACATCTTTTCAAAACTATTTTTTCAAGTACCATATGTATACGTATAACTATATCAGCACCACCACCCCGCCACCCCCCCGCCGTCCCCAAACTTAGGCCCTTGGTCCCCCTGTCCCGTCCCTGCGTCCCCCCGTCCCCAAAGCCGGTGGAACACTGATTAATGGCATGCCAGGGAACTCAGAAGTTTGATTTCTTTCCATGTGGTTTTTGTTATTTTTCTTTCATGAAAATCCCTGTGGTATTCTTAGTATTTAGCGATATTAGTAGATTTGGTCTAGGTTTGAATTAGAGACCAAGAATACGGGAGTGTCCAATGGATAGGAGGCAATGGTCCGGCTCTCTCCAGTGACATACAGATGTCAAAACAGTGTTCATAATAGTTATCCAGAGACAATTTATTGAGAATTTTGTAGAGCATGTAAGAAGATAGTGACACAGCTTATCGTGCTAAGTTAGTGAGTGGCTATTTCAGATGACCACATCAGTTCCAAAATTCTAATATCCTTTGCAGAAAATGGAACCAAGACTTTGGCCTTTGAAGGTAAAACACTGATAAGATGTCATATTTTTCCCGCTTCAGAATACAAGAATATAGGGAATACAGAAGTGCCTCAGAATTAACTTCTCTAAAAATGGTCAAGTTATGAGGAATCCTGCTGACGTAGATCTAAAAAAGTTAATTTCCCATAGAGTTCATCTGGAATTAGCTAGGATGACACGGGGATGGCCAATATATTACTATTACAAAGACTGTCTTTCAAGTGCAGAAATTGACATCAATATGGACATCCGGTCAAAGTATGCCCTTCGCTGCAGCCAAAAAGAAGTGGAGTGCAATAAAGCCACCAAGAATAGAACAAAGGTTACCTCCGAAATAATTCTTCAAAAAAGGGTATAAGTTATATGAGAATGTGTGCTGACATTGATCTAAAAGAGCTAATGCTAGATAGAATATGTATGCAATTACCTAGGATGACATGGGAAAAAAATGCAAATGCAAAGATAGAGTACATATGAAATCACCTAGAATGACTTAAGGACATCCAACTGATTATGAAAGCTACTATCAAGGTGCAGAAATCATCAACAACATGGACACCTGGTAAAAGATGAAGTGAAGTGGAAGAAAGCCAGCAAGAAAAAAGCATAGGTTAAACACAACAAACAGAATATGACATGATGAAGGAAAATCAACATCATAGCTTGAAGAAAGAACTATAATAACTGTCTGAAAGCGTATGATAGATAAATGAAGGGCCTATCAGCCAAAATAGTGCATTTTGAAGCTGCACATTTCTTTTCTGTTTTCAAACAAATTAGCACAGATGGCCAATAAGCAAGTAAAAAATGTCAAAATCACATACAAAGTTTGCTAGGGAAGACCGAGGAAGTGAGTGAAGTAAGGTTAGTCATTTATCGGAAATAGAAAGAATGACACTATGCTCATAGACTTATATTGGAAAGCACATGCATTGATACAAAAAGAAAAGATGGATGGCAGGACAAGTGTCAAATAACAAAATACTGAGTGGAACAGGGAGAAATCAAAAATATCTGGCAAAAATATATTATTCATTCTTCCAAAATAGCTGGCAATAATATATTATTCATTGTGGCCCTATCAGAAGCAATAAGTATAAGAGTTTCCAATTCATGAGGAAGACATTCAAAGCAGGAGAGATAACATTACAGCAGGTGCTAGACATTATAAAAGAACTAGGAACTTGGTAATCTTAGAATTTTGAAAAGCGAGCCTTAGACACAAAAAAACAGTATATAGAAAACATACTAAATCAAGGTAAAAGGGATCTGTTGCTACTTCTAGATTTAAGAGTTACCTCTCCGGGAGCTGGAAGAAACAAGAAGGAAAATATATTACAAAAATATATACATTGAACATAGAATCTAACCAACAGAGTAAGAGAAACCAGAATCCTTTTAAAAGCAAACATATCAGATGACCAAACATGTTAATGGGATTGTAAAAGTACAGCTAGTTGAGAGTAGACAAAAGGAACATTGCAAAAGTCTACAACAGAGCAGATATACTACAAGAACAGATACTTCATATGTAGATCTGACATAGGGGGAACTGGATAGAAAGAAGAATTTGTTAGATGATCAAATAGGTCAATGGGACTGTAACAGTATAGCTACCCTAGAGTAGATTTAGACAAAAGAAAAAATAAAATAAAAAACAGAAAATTGTTTGACTGACAATAAGTGAACACTGCAAAATTGCCAGCTTGAAGATTGCCACACAGTGTTCATTCATAAGTAGAATTGGAACTCATCAAATCAGCAGTAAGTTAGAGAATTCTATTGTAATGAATTTGATATGAACCTGATCTTTTTATCAGTCTACATATCTCCATTCTGGCCAATCGAGGTCAAAGTATTGAATAAGATTTTGCTTCCAATAAAAAGGAATGTTATTACTTTTAGAAAACAACATTATGATAAGGATAATGATAAAAAGAGAAATATTTGAACATTGTGAAATAAACAGCCAGAAGATAACAGAATGGTCATTATTGACAATTAGAACTAAAACTCAACAAAATCAACACTTAGCCAGAGAATTTTAATCTTCTAAATTTGATATGAAGCTGATCTTTGTATCAGCTTGGTATACCTCCATTCTGGGCAATCAAGGTTAAAGCATTGAATAAAATATTGCTAGCAATGCAAGGGATGCTATTACCATTAGAAGAATGACATAATAATTGCTATTGATATGAAGAAAGGAGACCCCATAATGAACATGTGTCAAATTAGTTGCTGAAAACACAAGGAAGCATATACTTACATGTATGGAGTTGTTTCAATGGAAGTATGCAATGATGCAACAAGAGAAATGGTAAGCATTTCTTGTTGGGGAAGTGTTGATGTGTTTTTCATGCACATGCGAACACAGAATAAAATACCTAAAAGGTACCTTATCCTCTCTTGAACAAAGTTCCTGATTGCTGAAGATCTCGCCGAAGGATCAGTCGGGGCAACTCCAAGGTTCTTGTATGTAGGTTCTCTACTCGTGGATAAGCTCTCCGTGGTATGATGTGATTTTGCTGGAATCACAAGGGGACTTACACTTGACGACCCAAACGTCTGATTTGCTGGAATCACAGGTCCTATTAACTAACTGGAAGACAAACAAATGGCAAAAGATGCAGGGTTCAAGAAGTCTACTCTACTACCTAGAATGCGAGAAGATGGATGAACGACTAGGTGGAGTCCTACTGGGTTGGGTCTCACCATCAAGTTGAACAATTCAACACCAACTCAGTGCGATCTTTTGGGGGATGCTTCAAATATATTCATATCGGACATCATTAGATACTGATCATCATTCAAGTTAATGCATGAACAATAGACGTGTAACGACTTGAGATTAAGCTCATTTTATGCCAGTTGACCACGCAGGGTGCACTTACAATTAGTAAGAGGCTAGTGGTATGGATTAGACGGATTCCACATAGGTGCATTCAACAACTTCTTTCATTCAATTTAATTATCTATCATCTAAAATGAAGATTCAACAAGAGACCATGCATATTGCAACGAAACGACATAATTCACCACATCTTCAATGAAAAAGAAGTCTTTACAATTGAGGCAACAATGTCTTGTCTTCTCTTCCTAGTCTACTCTAATTGCTATTCTATTTGCTATTCAACTACCTATTCACATACAATCAACTATTTTCTCACTCTTGTCTATTAGCTAACCATTAGCCTTTACAAATGAGGAGCCAGGGCTTATATAGTGCCCTCAATACAATTCAATGGCTTAGATCAATTTGAGATCAATGGCCAAGATTTTACAATGAAAACCCTAATTAGGGTTTGTTACAACCAACTCAATTCTAGCCAATGAAATAATTGCATTATTTGGACACATGTCTTCTCTAAAATATTCGACCGATGGATAACCGGGGTAGGTACATCGAAGTTTGTGTCTTTTTTGATGAGTCAGGTACATTGAACCTGGACACGCTGAGGTGGACCAATCCAACTGGAGGGATGATGACTGGGACGCCACCTTGTTTGACACTTGCAACTTGGTAGATATTCAATTTGATGATGTTGAGAAGCTGACTTTAATTAACTTTTCTGACACCGTCTGCTTCTTCAACGAACCCTTGCTTTAACCTTCTTTGTCTTTGATGTGCAGGATGGGTGGTGTACCTTTCCTTCAAATGCTGGTCTGGAAGAGGTCGTCCCTGATGATGCTGGAGAAGGTCGTCCTTGATCTGGCCTGGAGAAGGTCGTCCTTGATCTGACCTGGTCTTCTTTCATCTGCAAGACAAACCAAAAGATGATTAAGGACTCATAATATATTTATTCCAACATAGCATTTTATACCTTAAATCAACAACAAGAAGACATCAAAATGAAGCTCGCTCAAGATTTTCCCCAGGGACAGGCCCTATAAGAATTTCGCCCTGGACCCTCTGGAAGGGTCAGGAGTGAATTTTGCGTTCCTGGCCAACTTGGACCTCTTTTCAACGTTACCTTACAACCAGCTCCTCGCCTGGCCCAAACAAGGTGAAAAATAGTAGTTTCAAAATATTTCGCTCTGGATTTCCTCACATTGAATTCATTTCCCAGCTTGGCAACATTGGTTTGATCTTCACAAGGCCTAAAAGGTCAAATTTGCTCAAAAAACCTAGCCAGGGACAGGACCTATCCAAAATTTCGCTCTGGACCCTTTGGAAGGGTCAGGAGCGAAATTCTCATTTTAGCTCAAAATTCACACTTTTGATGGTCAAACATCTTTCCAAGGCATTCCAAATAGTTTTTCTCACCCTAGTGACTTAGCACAAAATTTGGAGAAAAAGATGGTTTTAGTGTTTTTCGCTCTGGACCCTTTGGAAGGGTCAGGAGCGATTTTCAAGTTTTGAGCATGTTTCTCCATCCTTTCAACTTTAATTCACCTCCAAGACTAAGGACACATTGCCTCACTCCTGGCTAGGCTATAGAAATCAAAATTTTAACTTGTCTTGCAAAGAAAGTAGGTGATCTTAGGATTTTCGCTTTGGACCCTTTGGAAGGTTCAGGAGCGAAATCCTTGGTTTGGGCTAATTTCCATCATTTTTCAACATCAATTAACTTCAAAAGGCAAGAACATGTCTCCTGAGTTGATTTTGCAAGGGAAAATAGGTGATTGAAGAATTTTCGCCCTGGACCCTTTGCAAGGGTCAGGAGCGAATTTCTTCATTTGGCTCAATTCCTTCAATCTTGATAATCATTGGCAATTTGGAGTCACTCCTAAGGACATCTCCTTCTTGATTTTACCTTAGCCCACACTTGATCTAGCACAAAGTTAATAGCAAAGAGAGGTTTTGAGAAAATTCGCTCTGGACCCTTTAGAAGGGTCAGGAGCGAAAATCTCATTCTTGACCAAAAATCATCATTCTTTCAACTTGAAACTTCATTGCAAGGTAAAATCTCATCTCTCTTTGCCCTAGGAACAAGGTTTTGAGCCTAAGAAAGGTCAAAAAAGTAGGCTTGTAAGGAATTTCGCCTTGGACCCTTTGGAAGGGTTAGGAGCGAATTTCCTTTCTTGGCTAAAACCCTCATTCCTCAATGCTATCAAACACTCTCAAAGGCAAGATCATGTCCATTTCCCCTTTCAACATGCTTTGGACATCACAATTTGGTCAAATAGGGAAGGAAATGAGGTCTAGGAGGATTTTTGCTCTGGACCCTTTGGAAGGGTCAGGAGCGAAAATCATGATTTGGGCTTGATTCTTCATTTCTCCAACTCAAAATCACCTCAAGAGGCAACTAAACATCATCCTTCACCCAAGGGATAAGGTCTTAAGCCAAAACAAGGTCAAAAGAATAGGCTTGCAAGGAATTTCGCTCTGGATCCTTTGGAAGGTTCAGGAGCGAAATTCACCTTCTTGGCTAGAATCCTTCATTTTTTCAAGGCTTTCAAACATTTCCAGAGTCCAAACATGTCCACACTTCCCTTCAAGATGCCTTGCAACTCAAAATTTGGTCAAACTAGGGAGGAAATGAGCCTTAGGAGGATTTTCGCTCTGGACCCTTTGGAATGGTCAGGAGCAAAAATCTCATTCTAGGCTAGATTACTCACTTTTCAAACTTCAAACCACTTCAAGAAGCAAACTTAGATCATTTTCCACCTGAGGAAGAAGGTTTCAAAGTCAAACAAGGTAGCAAATGAAGTTTATGATGAATTTCGCTTTGGACCCTTTGGAAGGGTCAGGAGCGAAATTCTCCTTTAGGCCAAAATCTTGTTCTTCAAAATCAATCAACTCCATCTCCAGGCAAAAACATATCAATTCATCCTCAAACATGCCTTAGAAACCAACACTTAGCCAAAATTGGGAAGGAAATGTGGGCTACAAAGATTTTCGCTTTGGACCCTTTGGAAGGGTCAGGAGCAAAAATCAAGATTTGAGCTTGATTCTTGACCTTTTGAACTCCAATTTTCTTTGAGAGGCAAACAAAGACCCTTCTTCACGCATCCCCATCAAGATCCTGACTTTAGCCAAGGAGAAATGAGAGCTTTCAAGAATTTCGCTCTGGACCCTTTGGAAGGGTCAAGAGCAAAATTCATCCTCTTGACTAAAATCTTTCATCTTACCCATCATCAATCACTTCCTAGGGCTAGAACATATCAATCTGTCTTTACTATGCCTAAGGAAGCTATAATCCTGGCCTTGACAAGTGAAAATTTGATGCTAAAGGGGATTTTTGCTCTGGACCCTTTAGAAGGGTCAGGAGCGAAATTTGACATTTTGGTCTCTCCGTCAGGATCATTTTATGGAATATAATATTTAAGTATAAGAAAGAAGAAAGATACACTTATACTTTAAGGTATATTCCATATATACTGTCAGGATGTTTGAGAGTGGTTTCGAACCTCCAGGAGTTATATTGCAAAATCTAGTTTTTGGAGGATTCTTTAGTTTTTCAGACTTAGTCAACTTTCAGGATCAGGACATTCCAGACTTAGCCAAATTTCAGGATCAGGACATTCTAGACTTAGCCAAATTTCAGGATCAGGACATTCCAAACTTCATCACTCAGGATGACATTCCAGACTTCATCACTCACCAACTTGACCTAGCTCGGACCTTCAAGAATGACACTCGCTCACCAAGCAAGACACAATTAGCAACAAGAGCAAAACCAGGCCCTAAGGAAGACTCTCAAAGAAACCCTAATTTTGGGGCCCCAAAGACTCACCTCGGCTCAAGTAGAGCCTGCCATCCTAGTGATCCCCTTGGCGACACTCAAAAAGCAAAGGCTAACAGACAAACCTCTAAAAACCCTAGAAAAACAAATCCCAGAAAGCAAAAAGTAGGGGTCCCCATTTGCAATGGGGCGATGTGTGAATACGTCACAACAGGAAGATGGATAGGTTATAAGGTAAAGGTAATATTTTTGGTCAATGCAAAACGAGATATCAGTTTGGTGCATAGTTGAACTACTCGCGACTCGGCTCGACTCGCCAAGCCCCTGGGAAAAAAACTCGGGAAAAATTCGGGAAAAACTCGGAAAAACTCGGCGAAAAACTCGGCAACTTAAAACCACGCTTAAACTTAGTAAAAAATGCATTTTTTTTGCAATTTTTAATGAGAAGATGCATCCAATGAGTCAATAAATGATAACACAAAAGAAACAAGCTGATTCTAGATATATTTAAATGCAAAGTGTCAACAAAATTGCATCCTCATGAGGAATGCTGATGGCTGGAACCCTGGAGCAAAATAGTAAATTACTAAATAGTTTTTGTAAAACCAAAAGTAAATACATCATTACAAATTACAATTACAACTTCCTCTTCCCAACTCTAGCAAAAACATGGGGAGAGGTAGAACTAGAGGGTCTAGACTGTCTAGTTGTATAAGTCTGCTGTGGGACTGGGTGTGACTGTGCCTCCTCGCTCGGTATGGTTGATTGAGACTCATCCTCCATCCTGGATGAAGCTATGTCTCCACCTGCCTTTGGCACTGGCAATGAATCCTCATCCTCATCCTCCTCAATGTCATCCAGCCTGAAACCAAATCCACCCCCCTCCTCCATAGCCTGCCTCTCCAAATCAGTGATGTCAGTGTCGGAAAACAATGGAGGCTGCTCCTGTGATGTTCAATCACTGTAAGGATCTATATCATCCAAGTCAATTGGACCACCTTCTAGTTCCTCTACCTTCTTTACGTGCAATCGAAGATTATATTGCACGTAGACAAGGTCATTGAGCCGTTTCTGTGCTAACTTGCTCCTCTTCTTCGTGTGGATTGCTTCAAACAAGCTCCAATTGCGCTCACAATTGGATGAATTGCAAGGTTGACATAAGACTCTGAGGGCAAATTTTTTGAGATGTGGGGTGTTTCCACCCCAATTTTGCCACCAAGCATCTGCAAAATAAATAAAATGGAAAAGTTAGAAAGCAAAGAGAAAAGAGAAAACATAATTTATCAATCATTTTAGTCTTTAGATCCCAAAATCCATATGGCAAATGTTATACCTGGGGTTTGAGTGGTTCTTCCTCTCCTAGCCAGCTCTGAAGAGAATAGCTAACCCCTTCCTCCCTCATAATTTTGGAGCTCACTCACAATGAGGTCTCTCTCCTCAACATCAGGTACCATCCTCTCAATGCATGTACTGAGGCCCTCCATGACTTCTCCATTCGAATCTGAGTAAGAACCCCCGAACCTAAAACAAGGGTTGAGGAAGTACCTTGCTGCATGAATGGGTTGGTGGAGCTGATTGTTCCACCTCCTATCAACAATTTCCCAAATGGGATCAAATTTGAGCCTATCCCGCTTGTAGTAATTTTTGATAGACTCTTTGGCCCTATCCATGGCCTCATAAAGATATCCCATTGGGGTTTTATCCCCATCCACCAAGCGAAGAACTCGAACCAAGGGCTCTGACACCTACAATTGAAAAATACAAATTACAAAAAGATCAAAATTTAAATAATGAAGTTACAAATTAGTAATGAGAGACTTGAATCAAGAATAACTAAAATTTAAAAATTAAAGTTTTGAAGTAACAACCTTCACAATCTCTGCAGCCCTTTGTGCAAATTGGTTGTCGAAGACTATGCATGCGATAGCCTCTCCTTCAGGCTTCTTTGAATAAGGTGAGTTAAGCCATTCTCCACTCACAAACATTTGTTTCAAAGAAGTCAATGCAACAAGAATGCTTTGCAACGTCAAGAAAATCGTTGCAAACCTTGTGACACCATCTCTCACCAAATCTTTCCCTTGCGTGTGTTGTCTCATCAAATTTAGGACCCAAGGGTGATTGTAGATATATTTGGTGATCCTCCTTGCATCTTCCACAACTGGAGTCACCCACTCAAGTTTTCCTATGTCCTCCAAAAGAAGGTCAAGGACATGTGCTGCACAAGGTGTCCAAAAAAGAGTGGGGTGCCTCTCTTGGAGGATTCTTCCTGCAAAAGAAGAATTTATTCTTAAGAAATATGCAACCAAGTAAAACAAAGCCTACAACAAATGAGAATATTGCTAATGCCTAAAGGTGATAATTCAAAAGGATTCTACCTACTGACACATATGCTGCTGCATTATCTGTGATGATTTGCACCACATTCTCTACCCCCACCTCCATGATGACACGCTCCAACATTCTAGTCAATGTTTCTGCATTTTTCACCTTGTTGGAGGCATCAATAGATTTCAAGAACACTACATTGTCCTTGCAAGCGACCAAAAAATTGATGATGGTGCGGTTCTTGCCATCTGTCCACCCATCAGAAAGAATGGTGCAGCCATAATTTGCCCAATCAATTTTTTGATCCTCCATCACTTCTCTTGCCCTAGCAACTGCATTTGTGAGCAACCTGTAAGTGCAAAGTGAAATTAGGTATTAGTACACAATTTTGATTTAATAAACAAGAAATCTAAAAAATAATTAAAAATGAAATCAAGTGGACTATGTAGTAATTTACTAACCTCCCACTCAAATCCCTGCGAGAAGGGGCCTTGTACCCCTTTCCTGAAACTGTCATAGCAGTCACCAAATTCAGCCAATAAGCATTCTCCGCCACATTGAATGCAATGTTGTTGAAGTACCAAAAATCAGCAACTGCAATGTCAGTTTTCTCATGTACCTCGTTATTCCATCCACTAGCCTCTAATGATGGTTGTGCTCCAGGTGTGTTTCTGGGCACAAAATAATCACCTATCGACCTTGATCGTTGTGATGGAAGTGGAACAGGGCCAGGTACTCTACTAGAGGAAGCAGAAGCAATGGGCGAGCTGATGGTGGGTTTGCGGATACGTGGGCCACGCCGAGAGCCCACTATGCCCTCAAGTGCTTCTTCTTCCTCTTCAAGGTCAATAGAAACACCTTGAGATTCAGCTATGGCTGATCTCATGGCTAGCTTTGCCCTCTCCCTTTGCAATTTCTTCTCTTCCCCAGCTGCAAGTAGGGCATTCATTTGTCTTTTTATTTCTTCATTGGTCCCACGGCATGCTCTAGCATCATGCCTATCTATTCCTGCAAGGTGGTATTTGAGGCGGTTGATGCCTCCATGAAGTATTCTCTCACACTTTATGCATATAATTGACCCAGGATCGGGTCCCTCATAGGCATACCTCCATGCCCCATCTCTAGCACCTCTAGGATGGGTGCCTATAAATCTAGATGGGCATGGATCTAGTGGCCATTGCTCCCTTGCCATGATTAATGCTTACTTAACCTACACATACAAAGTGCAAAAAAAAATTAACATTTTAGTTAAACAATTTAGCACTAAGCAAACTATCTACATTAGTTTAAATAAATTTAGACATCATTCGAAGTTTTTTTTAAAAAAAAGTAGGGTTTGAATTTTTTTTGAAAACTAGATTCTTCAAAAAAATTGTGAAAATTCAACAAGACTTGTGTTAAATCTTGTGTAAATAACTTAGAAATGATTTAGACTACCTAGGAATCATTTGTAATCAATCTAAATGCAACAAAAAATAAACAAATTGTTTTAAAAAAGCATAGAAAAAAAAATTAAAAAACTTACTTGGAATCTGATTTTCCCTTCAAATCCCCTTCAAATCCACTTGGAATCACTCAATAACCACCCCAAATCACCTTCCAAGCCTTCCAAATGAGTTTCCCCCTTCTTAGCCCAAAACATAATTGGAAAACAAAAAATAAATGAATTTTTAAGCCGTTTTCGGCTGTAAAGGATATGCGAGCGAGTTTTTTTCAAAAACTTGCCGAGTTTTTGGCAAAAACTCGCCAAAAACTCGGCGAGTTTTCCTGGCGAGTAGAAGTCGTTACTACTGGCCAGGCCCAAAAACTCGACGAGTTTTTGTCACTCGCCTAGTTTTCAGCGAGTGTGTCATCTTTGGTTTGGTGTATGAGGCTTGTTGTGACCTAATCACACATCACCCCATCCCAAATGAGGACCCCCTAATTTTTAGGTTCTCTTGGTCTTTTGGTCTTGGTTTGTTGGTTCTTTTCACGATAGTCTCGTCAGTCTCCTCATTTTGTAGGTGTTTGGGGGTCAATTTGATTAAGTTTGCAAGTCGTTTGAAGAAATTTGGCCAAGTTTGGAGTTTGTTTTGTTCGTTTTAGGGTTTCATCCTTCGGACTTGGATTTGAGGCCTTTCCTTTAGGGTATTTGAAAAAATGAGCATTGCATTAGAATCAAAACCCTTTAAGGAACCTACACGTGAAATTTGAGTGAATTCGGGGCAACTTTCTATTTTTATAAAGTTTCTATATTTTAGGGATTTCACTACCTCCCAGATTGTGGTCTAATTTTACCAAAAAATCAAACTTACTATTTATAACAGTTTCTATTTTAGTAAGTTTCTATTTTTAGTGTCTCTGCATCTTGTTTTGCACCGATTCTAACATTTTGAAGTACTTACTATTTATAGTAAGTCTACTCCTAGTAGGTTCATCAACAGGCAAGGCTCTTGACATTGAAGATTGAACATTCCTGAACATTTCTAAATCCAGAAAGTTTGAAAAAGCAAGCTTCTGAGCGAAAAAATGGCTAAGTGTGGACTCCCATTCCAGGGGTGGAAAGCATTGAATCACTTCAATTCCAAACATGGCATCCTAATCTGAGAGTGAGCACAAAATTGACTGAGTCTGGAAGATAGCCAAGCAAAATCCTTCACCCCAGTAGAATGCATAAAAAGGAAGTGGGTGCCAAATTGAGGCCATGGCAAATTTTCCAGAGCAAGGTGATTTTGGCGCTCTAGTTTGGAGTTGGGCGCCAAATGCAAAGGAGAGCGCTAGAAAGGGTACACAAAATTCCTCCTACATGCTAAATTTCCACCCAGTCTAGGACTTAGGTGCCAAATGGGGGGTGTCAAGGAAAGTTATCAAGTGGTCCAATTCCTCTAGGACACCAAATTCACGCCCATGACAAGGAAAGAAGATTGAATCACAAGGCATCAAGGAAATGCAAGAAAGGACAAAATTCCTCTAAGGCATGGAATTAGTGCCCAAGAGCCAGGATGGGTGCTAAATTGAGGAGGTGATGGAAATTCTTCGAAGACACAAAATTCCTCGTCCATGCTAAATTTTCACCCAAGCGCCCTAAAACCAAGGTGCCATGGAAAAATCAAGACAAGGATGAAATTCCTCCATGATGGTGTTTTAGTGCCCAAGGCAAGTATGAAGCACTAGGTGAAGGGGGGCATGGAAAAAGTCAAGGAAAGAAGAATTCCTCCACACTAGCAATTTGGCGACCAAGGACAAGAATGGGCGCTAATCCCAAGGTGTCAAGGAAAGGTCAAACAAGTCAAATTCCTCCATGACATGAGTTTCACGCCTAAGGATGAATTGAAGGTAGAAATTCCAAGGTAAGGAAGGATCAAGGATGATCTGGAAAAGAAAATTCCCCTTTGGAAAAATTTTGAAATATCCCATTTCAGGAATCAAAATTCATCCGAATTTCAAAATTCGTCCGAATTTCAAAATTCGTCCGAATTTCAATATTTTTAGAATTGGCCAAGTTAGAGAATTTTCTCTCTCCTAGACCTTGGAACTCAAATTTCAAAAAATTCCTAAAAAATAGGAGTTGTGGAAAATTAATGAAAAAGCTTCCCTGGAACAAGGCAAATTCAAAAAACTTCAAGAAACTTCTTCTTGGATAAAGTTTTCTCTCTCAAAGGGTTTCTCACCAAGTGGCAGTCGGGTCAACGCATGTTGAATTAATGGAGCATCTTTTTGCATGTGGCCGTCACATTTAAGGCATTATGGATGATTCTTTTTGCTTGCAGCCGTCGTGTGTAGAGATGATGGTGCATTTATGACATAAGGGCGATTTTTGCATGGAGGAATATTCAGTGCATGTTGGGCAAATTTAGTAGAGAATGGTGCATTTAATGCATGTGGATACCAATTGTAATGGGCTAGAATTAATTGTATATGGGCATAGTGGGCATTTATTGTTGATTCCCACCTTGTTGCATCATGTGTGGGGAATCTTTTAGGGAAAACCCTAATTAGGGCTTGCATGTAGCCAAGGCATGAAGCCTATACAAAGGGGCGACCCCCTTCATTTGTAGGAGGGAGATTTGTATGAAATTGTTGCGATAAGTTTTTGAGATAATAACAGCGAAACATTGTTCTTTGATGGTGTCCACTTAGGTTATTTTTCAAAACTTGCATGGTTTCACCTTCCTCACTTAGAGTAGAAGTAGTATAGTGCTTTGATTTCAAAGGAGAATGTAATGGTGTTTGATGAATTTCCATGGGTCATACTTTTTGCATCTTGTTGATTATAAGTTGCAGTGTAAAGTTAGCCTGAGCCACCAAATTTGTGCTAAGTTCGATTGTGAATAGTCATTTGGATTGCAGCGTGTTGGGTATTCAAATGCACTTTCTCAATGTGAAAATCCTTCAACATCCTCAGAAGATTGCACTGGTTCTTGCGTTGTTGTAGTTAAACTTGTTGAAGTAGAGCTTGGTTTATTTGGAATTTGTCCACTAAAGCATTATCTATTGATATCACTGCCCTTAGGAGTAGATTTAGATCCTTCTAACCCTTTCCCCGTTATTTTTGAGTTCATTTTAGTTTAGTTTATCCGAAGCAGAAGCATCCCAGAATTGCCATATCCGATGATGAAGTTCCAGCCGCAGCAAAGAGGTGAAAGAATGATTTGAACATAAGTCCCCTTGGATTACCGGCATATCACATCAGCCAACTGAGTCACGTCCGTTGCGAATAGGAACCTTGGAGTCGATTGTTTGAACTTACAACAATCTTAGCATACAATCGTACTTTGATCAAGAGAGAGTAAAGTGACCATTGGGCAACTTTATTTTGTGCTAGGCGTAGTCATAAAAAACACGTCAACAAGGCTCTCCTTATTGAAGCCCACAAAGGGATTATTTTCCATTAAATATCGTTCAACAATGTTTACAAGCCTACTCTCCTCTGTATTTGAAACTGTAACCTCATTTATGGAGCACACATGGCTTATATCAGATTGGATCAAGAGATGGATTGGCAATTAGCGGTCCATGCCCATGACTTAACAATCTTTGACCAATTCAAGTGGGATTTTTCCCCTCCCTCTTGAATGCAAAATAGTGTTCTTTACACTAGCAATTGTAATCCTATGCCGTTTCCATCATGGATGATTCTGTTTATGAGAAGAAGCCAGGGATATATTGAAAATGTAATAAAGTCTGGAAACCTTTCTTCTTAATTCATATAGAGGATGAAGGTAGATGAAGCTGGTCGGCATTGGAATCCTTTTCTGGTTAGGGGCTTCTAAATAGCTTGTGTATGTTGCAGACTAGCCTGTCTATAATTGACACTTACAGTTTTTCTCTAGTACTGCTAACAGTTATTATGCTTGGACTGTATTGATTTTGATTACTTTTTTAAGTGCATTATTGTAGATATGAATAAATCTTAATTATAATTTTCACCATTTTTCCTTGCAGTTTTGAATTTAGTAGCTTTCTAGGCTATCTTACTGGTCCCACATTTGGTAATTGTTTTTTGCCTTCATGTAATTGTCTAATCAACATTTATGTCAAGATAATCTTCCCATTAAATTAATGACTATGTTTATCTGATTGAAAGGAATAATCTCCTACAAATAATGTAAGGTCTTTGAATAATGCAAAGTGTCTCATTAAATGTGTTCATCACCAATTTGCTATGACACTTGGTTTGAATTCAGCACTTTTTAGTATTGACTTCAAAAACTTGTTTTCTGTATTGTTCACAGAGAATTATACTTTTCTGGGTCAGTTTGGGTGCATTTTCAGTCAGCCTATAATGTCAATTCTAAATCATATCACTTAAAAGTTAAATCTTAGGAGACTATGCACATACTGCACAGAGATTTTGTATCCTTAGGTTTGTGTATGGTATTCTGTTAAGGAAAATGTTATCTATATTTTAATTTTTAGTCTGAAGTAATTAAAAGTGGGCTGTTAAGTCCTAGAGCCATCCTTGGATTTGCATTTGGAAAGAGATTTGATCTTTTGAGTTAATTTCTGTTCCCCTTTTTACATAAAAATCTTGCAGAGCGATCAAGAATTCGCACAGGCTATTCTCGGGGATAACTTAGATGCTTTTCAAAACATTCTTAGAAGGCGTCATCAAGAAAGGCTGCAGCAACAACGTATACAACAGGAACAATTAGTAAGTCAATATTTTTTCTTTATTGACCTTTGTGGGTTCTACTTATTATTTATTAGTCTTTGAACATCTATGCTGTGCTAGTCTGAATGAAGGTTTTCCAGGTGGATAGACAAATACTTTCCTTTATTTGGCAGTTAGATTTTTCATGGTAGTGCTTATTGTGCTTGATGGATGCTTTTCATGTTTTCTTGTAGATGAATTAAATAAGTGATATTGTTGCTTAAACTGAAGACTAAATGCTTGGTTTCTTTGTTTGTAAAAGAATTTGTTTATCATGGAGAATCCTCTTTTAATTTTAATTTTTGCATATAGTGTATTGCAATTTCTAATTATTACTTCTATTTTTGCTAAATATTTGCTCAGTATGCTTCTTATCTTGGTCAAAGCTATAGGGACGTACAAAGTTTTGCTTCTATAGGGTACCACCTCTTTTTTCTTCCCAATTATAAATGGGCTTTGTATGTGGCAGGCACTTCTTAATGCAGATCCTTTTGATATTGATGCACAGCGGAAGATTGAAGAAATGATTCGACAGGTATGAATAATTTAATGATAGGGAAGCTTATAGAAGAGAGTAATCAAAGCATAAACTATCTATTTTGTTATATATGGCTAATAATATATATCATGTTGAAAACATTAGATATACCAGTGTGAGTTAAGTGGCTGATTTATCTAATTTACCCTAGTGGAATGTATATGCATTTATTTCTAGAAGCTTCTGGATCTGCCTGTGTCTAATATATGAAATCAGGGCATTTCTGCTGGACCCATAAAGACTTAAGAAATGGGTCTAGAAGAGAGGCCTGAAATGTTTAATTTCAAATTATACCCAGGCATATCAAGAAACTCCTGGGAAGGAAATTGGCTGTAGACAGATAATTCTTAAAAGCAAAGTATTACAGATTATATGCATATTTGTTCAGAGTTTTTTCAAAAGACCTTTGATAAGTTTTTCTACATAATCGAACCATTTCAATGATTATCTTGTTACATTTGCTATGGAATCTATTTTCTGTAGATGAAAATTTAAAAATTTAAAATTGTATTAATACATAATGGATCTTTGTTGTATTATTGAATTGATTGTCTTTTTTCATAGACTGCACTGAAAATATAACACTGAAACTTCTACTCGTTACTAAAGCATTGTGAAATTTTGCATAGGATATTGTTCAAGACAGTATGAGAATATATCATAAAAAGACTACAATCAAAGAAATGTTGCATCTTTAAAATAATTTTGCTTCTGAAGTGCAATATATTTCATATCTTTGATGATTTGTCAAAATCAATGTCAATGAGTTATTGTGAAAACAACAATTTGTGTCTCTGTTCCTGTCATTGATCTTTCTTCAGCATTAATTTGCTTTCAAGAAATCCCCCAAATGAAGACACGATGTGAATAGAAATTTCTAACAGAATTAGTAATCCATTTCAGAGGAATGTGGATGAAAACTGGGAGAATGCATTGGAGCATAATCCAGAATCGTTTGCACGGGTGGTATGTGGAATTCCTTGTTTCCATTTCCATTGGAGGAGAGAATATTATTAATTATCTAATGGTCTTGATTATATGTGCTTCAGGTTATGTTGTATGTTGACATGGAGGTCAATGGTGTTCCTTTGAAGGTAAATTGAACTTATATTTTCTTTAATTTTAAATTGATGAGTTAATTTTTGTTTCTAATGCTGAGAGGCATTCTACAGTGGAAGCAAGGGGTGGTGTGTAATGGCATGAGCACCTTTACCAAAACTCGTACCTTTGACCTAAAATTGACAACTATTTAGTTTTACATATTAAAATATTAATATTTAATTATAAACATGACATGTAAAAACCAATATATATGTGAAAGGAAAGGCCTATAATTTTTAAGTTTAAATTAAAAATGTTAATCATCTTTTAAAACAGTTTACGAGTCAAGAAAGAAAATATTTTGATTAGTTAATTTGGTTTTTTTAAAATTTGTTAATTATAGTTGAAAATTTGATGGACACAAGTTGAGTGAAGATATAAACTTTATTAAATTAAATAATTAATCAAACTAAAATTATAGAAGAAAATACAAAGAAAATTTTAAACAATGTAGATACAATAAGATTTATATCTCCACTATATAGTAAATAAAATTATTACAACAAAAACTAAAATAACTCTTCAGTAAATAAAATAGCTTCAAATTGATATCTCTTGGAATTTTTTTAGATAGGTGTAACTCTCAACTCTGTTAGCATGCATTGATATAAGTGCATGCAATTAGCTATAAAAAATTAAATGTGATGGATTTAACAAATGTGCGGTCAAGCTTTAATATTGTAGAAGTCAATGGAATTCAAAGTTCCAAGTTTAGTTGCCTTTCTATTTCTTCTTATTGATACTTAGTCCAAACTCAAAGGATTCCATGGGTAAAACTCACAGAATTCAAGTCTCATGTTAGTTTGTCTCTGGGCATACACCCTTACAGTGATGCTGAGTAGGTATACAGCTAGGTGATGATTATTGTCATGGTGATAGTGGAGGGCTGTTTGTTTTTTCTTTTGGCATGTAATTTGCCCCCTGTTTAACCAAGTGGGAGTATACCTTCATCTTTGATGCCCCAGCTAGAGTTTCTACTCTGTCAATTTCATCTGTAACTTGTACTTGATCTTGTTTGTTGAGGCATGACGCACACTGAATTGGATGTGGTTTATAACTCAATTTTAGATTCCATAATGAGAGCCCAATTGATTTACCAATTGAGCCCATTCCGGATTATAGACTTACTAAATTATTAGAATGGCATAGATATCAGTTAAATTTTGAGCTTGCTTATATATGCATAACTGGCAAATTTTGTTTTATTTCATAGCTTGTACACTAACATAAGGTTAATCTCTTGAAGCATGACTACCTTTCTCGTATATTTGTAGGCATTTGTAGACAGTGGCGCTCAGATGACCATAATATCTAGGAGTTGTGCTGAGCGATGTGGGTATGCCTCATAATACCAAGTGCTGTAGTTCCTTAGGATGAACAAATTATTTAATAGAAGCTGCTTTGCTATTCATAGAATGTTAGCGGCTGCATTATGTCCTTTGTATGATTCTGAGTGTGATCTTTATTATTTGATCATGTGAAAAAGGTTAGTTTTATTTGTAAGGGTAAAGTATTCATTTGTAAAGAATATTTTTGTCTTCTTATGGAAGACTTCTTTGTGGACCATTCTTGCACATATAGTCCCTTCTCAAATAGTTACTAGTTAATTTGTAGCTCAAACGTTTCTTGAAATGTTGTTAAATGTCTTTCATCTAGGTTCTCAATAGGGACATAGAAATGCTTTCATTACTGGCCAATGAGTAAATGACAAAATATCACTACTTTCTCATCATCTAAATAATAAATATGCTTTATGCATCTAGCACAACAGTAAAATGGATTATATAGATCTTATAAGTATTTTCAGTTAGTTGCATTATTTCTTCCGTCTGCATTGTTCAAATAGTTTCCTGTTATGGTAAATTTTCAAATGCTTGATGACAGTTTTCAATCCATTTGAGAATAATAATGCATCCTTCCTAGTTGGTTCTCTCATCACCAGTTATTCTTATGCATGTGTCATCTTTGTGCTCTTCAGAGACATCTGAGTTTGAGTCTTTGTGGTCTTTTACCTCATGGAACTTATTGGCTGCTGAAGTTTGTATTCCTAAGATTTGACAATTGGTAATAGAATTATGGGTTAAACATGTGTACCAAAAGTGCTAAGTTTGTAATGTTGGTGTAGGCAAATCTTATGCCTTACTGCCTGGAATTCTGGATTCTTTAATTCCTCTTAATATACTTGTGTTCTATACATATTGAGTGAGTTCGAATTCGCTCTCTTATACAAAGATATTTTGCAGAACAGGTAAATGTTTAGAACTTGAATTATCTACGTAGTAATAGATTCTCATTATTGATGCCTTTTAATGTTCAAACAGATTGTTACGGCTTTTGGATAAGCGGTATACTGGAATCGCTCGTGGCGTTGGTCAATCGGCAATTGTGGGGAGAATACATGTTGCACCAATCAAGGTAAATGCTTACATTTACATTAATTGTTAAATCTCAAATTGGAAAATTAAAGGATTTACCAAAAGATATTTCCATATCTATCTTCATTTGCTCTGTTTCCATTATAAAGTTTTTCATATTTAAGAAGTCTTCAGTTTCTTGTATTTTTCCTATTTTAGATTACTTCTTTTTATCCCAATTGCAGACCTAGGCTAGAGACATGCTACATACTTCCAACTTCACTTTCATTAATGATATAAATTATGTTCCACGGGGATTCTTACCTGGCCCTCAAACCCTTGTCCCCATCCATATTCTGTCCCCGTTCCCATCCCCATCCCCATGGTGTTTTGGGTACAACAGGATGGCAGGGTATGTCCCCTGGTCATCTTCCAAATCTTGAAATCTTCAAAAGACTTCCAAAATGTGTTGCAGAAAAAGCAATGCCACAGGGACGTTTCACCATCCACAAGACAGCTGGGCACAGCCAGACATTCCTCAACCATTACAGGGATGGCTAGATGTCCCCAACAGGAAGGTGAATTTTATTTATGTTTAAAATTCATCACATTAAAAAAAGGCTATTAAATATATCATGACAGCATTCTACAGCAGTGTAACATGACAGTTTTATATCAGCAACAATAAATATATCATGACAGCAGTATAGCAACAGAAAAATTTCTCATGACAGCAGTGACAGAAACAACAGTATTGCAACATCAATAAATATATCATGATTCAGATTCTCAGCTAATGATATAAGCTATATAACATTTATCAGGAACAGGAATAATTTGGATTTCTGATTTCATTGTTTGGAAAAGACTCAAACTCTTAACATTTTTCAATATGGTCTTAGTTATATTGTCAGTTGCAAAGGAGATTACAGGTGCATTGTTCATGGTCTGGTACAGTGTGGTGTTGTGTGAGATGTGCAGACATCATCCAGCATCATTTTAATAGTGTCATGATGTATTGCTGCTGTCTATTAACTTGTAGAAATTTTAGTATCTCCCTCTTTTGTTCTCCCTCTCTCTCTGTATATACATATTTTCTAAATTTTTTATATATATTGAAGTCCCCTCGGCATCTCCCAAAAGTGGCTCTGTAACTGCAAATGTGTTCCCTGCTGTCTTGCCATCCTCGTCCCATAAACACCGGTTAACAGAGGATATAAACAATCTCGTTGCTGACTATGCTGAAATATCCCAAACTAGGATATTGTTTCAAATCTGATTTGGGTTTTCAATTTTTGCCATGTTTTGCTTCATTTCATTGCAAAGTAACGACATGCAAACATGCAAAGGAAACAATATAGATTTCCAAGCAAATTAGCATGTTACAAAGACAAATCTATTAATAATGATTTTGATATAAAACATGCATGATCATTTGAAACATACAGTAGTAGATTGAATAGCATGCAAGGAGAGAGACCTATGCAATGTGTAGCTGCTCCTGTAGAGATGTGACAATACCAGCATGCAAGGAGGAATCAATATCAACCAAGCCTACAAATAATTGCTGCAATATGACGAATGATTACTGTCCAAAATTGGAGAAGCTGCTACTACACAATCACCCTAGCCAGAAAATCTCCTCCAAAACCTGATTGAAATGATGCCAATCTGCTCAATGATGAACCCTAAGTGAGCCCAGCTCTCAAGTAGTGTTGGGTTTCCGTCCAACCTACGAATATCCAAGGGTTTCTGTCCTCAGATATGGCTGCTACTGTCAAACTAGCAACAACGGAGAAATTTTCAAGTATCAAATCAACATATCATAATGCTTGGAGAAGGAAGGAAACCCCTTAAATAGATTTTCTGAACTGCCTTTGGGCCTCAAAATCACAATCTGTGATTTTTAATAAACTTTTCTCTCCTCCAAGAAGTTCGTCTCACTTCTAGAAGGCTTAATAAATGTTATAAATTCATTTTATAACTTTGCCTTAATGATAAAGTCACTTTATATTTTATTACCTTCTTAATAAAGTTTCTTTATGAACTTAAGTCACTTTATTTTTATAATTTAATTTTATAACCAAAAGTGACTTTTCCCTTATAATATTACTTCATGGGCTCAAAATAATATTATCTATTTCTCCATCAATAAATAATTGACAATGCCAGCCTCTCATACCTTATATCTCTTAATTAGCCTACCAGAATGACAGCAGAATAGGCTAATCTACACCTGAATGATCACAGAGGAGAAGGGGACATTACAGCTCATTGATCAACATGATTACAATTTCATTAAGTGATTTAGCTTCTCTTAGGTAGGTGTTCATCAAATCTTACTCTTTCTTTAATTTATGTTCAGAAATTCAAAAAACAGATTAATTATTGGAATCATCAATTTTATTATAATAGAAGCCTACAATGAAGGGAGGCAAATGTGTTTATATTGATAGTTGTTATCTGGGGTGTTCTTCTGGCTAGATCCATCAAATTATTGGTCAAATCAAGTGTAGTATCCCTTGGCTAATCTGACCCTGTTTCGCTTATTGAACCCCAAGGAATATTGTCAAACAGTTGGCATACAATGTTTGAAGCCACTGTAGTGGATTCTTTATTTGTCTTCTTTGGGTTTGTAGGCTGCAAATGAAGTTATGGAAAGCTTCTAACAATGCAAAGTTGTTATAGAAATGATATGCTAGCTGTTTTAGAGCTTACACACACATGAAATGACTGAAATTAACTAGTACAGCTAGTAGACATTAAGACAAACACTTGTCATGCATCCCAAAGTACACCTACAACCATTAGGCATTTAAGCAAACAGTTGGCATGAAAGCTAAGTGGCTGATCAATGTTGAATGTCACCCGGAATATCAATCGACCCCAATTTGTAGGTGATGAAGGCGGCTACAGGGGTTTGCAGAATGTAGAAGAAGCAGCCAAAGACTCCTTATTCAATCTTCATCATAAATCTGAACAAACATCTCCAATTTGGTCTCCACAAAGACCACAAAATTGGCAAGGTACTGTAGCGTTTAACGACACTGTAGCAGCAAATAAACCCTCTGTTTGATGTTCTCAGTCTGCCATATGCATATGCCCTCAGCTATGCCAATAAATCTGAAAATAAATCTCCAATCAGCATAATGTCAACTTCTGGATGAAGCCAACCCTAGGAGCAACTTCAGATGAATATCTCACACCTTCAGATTGCTGATGCAATGAAGTCTTCACGTTCTCCAATGCCGATACTCTGGACAAGCTGCAGAAACCCTAGCTTCTTCTCCAAAGCCAAGAGACAAGTCTTCTCATAAAAAATAACAATGATCAATCCCCCTTCTCTTCTTTTCAAAAGCCTTATATATATTTCCCATGAAGGTTCGATTTTCTCCAATAAGGCATTAAATCAATTAATGATATTAAATGACATTTAATAATATAATATTTTCACTTTGTCATTGAATATTTCACCTTCGCAAAAGAGCCACAATTAATTAATTAAATGTTCCCCTTTAATGATACTTGGACCCTTACTTAAGTTATAATATAAAATTATATTATAACTTAATAATATAAGCTCAAAACATTAATGTTTATTTAAACTAAATAAACATTAATATCTCCATTAATACTCAACATTTTTGAACGTCGTCTGAACTGGAGCTGACATGATGAAGCTGCATATGATCATACCCTTTTACTAAAAATAGAAGGGGTCCGTCTCTAGCATCTCAAACTTACTATAAATAGTAAGTATAGCAAATGAAGTCCAAATGATACCAAATGAAAGCCAGATTGAAACACACTGAACTCTGGAGACGATACAAGCCTCGGAAGACCCTCTATCCATACTCATTAGCCTACGAGGGTTAGAATGATAGGCTAATCACCCAAAAAAAAATGTCTGCTAAAATGGGGACATTACAGTCCGCCCCTCCTGAAATTGCTTGTCCCCAAGCAATATCGACTGCAAATAAACTCCTCCACCTGGATCCCAAATGAAGACCTGTGTAATGTCCTTGGTATTACCAACCAACTCCTGTAATGCACACACCAAAGGGCACAACTAACAAGACCTGCCAAACTAAATCAACCTCAACTGCAGGTGTCATAAGAACATGAACATCAAGGGGAAGCAACTCTGAAAACTGACAATGTTTGCTTCCCAAAACTGCACAAGATAAGCTGCCAAACATATTATTTAACACATGCGCAACTGAACTATGCATCTGAGACAAATCATGTACATGAGAACCTGAAATGAGACTACCAAAGATGCACACCATGTACATGCAATGAAACCTACCAGGGAACACCAACCAGAACTCGGATGCACACAAAGGATCCCTCAACATACTCGCTAGTGTCCCACATAGTATACCTGGATTCCAAATCCAGTGTAGAAATCTGCCATGTAAACCTCCCTCAGACTTCATTTGCAGCCTACAAACCCAAAGAAGACAAATAAAGAATCCACTACAGCGGCTTCAAACATTGTATGCCAATAAGCGAAACAGGGTCAGATTAGCCAAGGGATACTACATCAAGCCTCATATGTTTGTTATTGTCATATTAGGATTTTGCAAGTTAATTACATGTTAGGAACTACTTCTAGGTCTATAAAAAGGATGTGGATTTTGATGTGGAAGCTTAAAGAGCCTATTTTTCCAATAAAAGTGGGTTTAATGTTAGGGAGTTGCTAGGGTTAAAGTGGTATGTAAATCTCCGAGGTCATACATCTGACTCTCAGCAGAAGTAAGGGATTAGATCAAAATCCAATAATAAAGTTAGGTTGAATAGTCCATTGTTTAATACAATCCGAGGTCAATACATTTCGTCCTTTGGGGTGTGCTGATATTGTACATGTGCTCATCTTCCTTTATTTGTACTCATCTATATCAGAATTCTGTGATTACACCCTAATCAGAGCCAAATCTTCAATGTCACAATATGATTTAGAAAAGATTTTTTTTGAACTTTTACCACGTATATTTCATTTGCGATGCTCTAGTATTATGCATATTCTACTCCCAAGTTATATACATAAATAAGAGAGACCACTCATAATTTTTGGTTTGGAGGATAAATATCCAAAACATTTTTTGCATCTGTTGGTATCAGGTGCACAAATCATTGACCTCCTTCCATTGGTATATATTGCTTTTGTGGACTCGAGGAATGTAAGAACCTATGTCTCATAGTCTTGGGATGAGGGGACTGAGTGCTTAGATATAGGGGTGGACCCCGAGCAGGTTTGAGGGGCAGTGCCCCTCACCAGGAGAGGAGGTTGTGGGGGAGTTTGGAGGCAGACCCCGACACCAATTGCAAATTAAGGCCTTCAACACCAAACAAACCTTCATGGTGCATGCCATTTTCACAATTTTCACAATTTGTTTTTTCCTTACTTTTTAAAAATCTAGTAATGATTTGGGATGAGGCTTAGATACCTATTTATAAGTTTTTTGTGTGTTTAGACTTTAGAGTTTGGGTGGTGCCCATAGACCATTATGGTTAGGGTTTGTGGGACATAGATTGAAAGAACTTTTTGTGATTTTTTTAAAAATAAACTTTTTCATTTTCTTGCAATGGGGGATGCTTGGAAGTTCTGGAATGGTCGAGAGACTCCTGGGAGTCCCTTGGGTGGCTCAAGGACATCTTGGAAATGCCCCCTTTTTGAGGGTGATGTCTCAGAAACTTTCCCAGGTTGGCAGCAGAGGTGATGGGATGATGGGGGGACATTTTCCCCCGAGTTACCACAAATTGGAAACATGGGGAGTTGTTTTTGGTGGGGAATGCATCCTCGTGGAACATTGGTTAGAACTGTGAATAACTGAGGAATGTGATGACTTTAGATAATTGTTTGCATTATCCTAGTAGCTTTTATCAGCATGAGACCTCATCAATCCTCCTTTTGTCTGTAGTATATATTTTTGTGCAAATACACAAGATGGGATCCAAAAAGAAGCTTGTAGCATCCCAAATCGATAACCTGGCTTACATTTTCTATAGCTACCTGTAATGTGTCCTCTTTACCACTGTGAATTGGTGGTGTATATTGGAAAGGAAATTTTCATTTTTGGACAACAATCAAAAGATGTAACAGTAATGTTGTTCAGTGAATGACATTCAATAACAGTCAACGCATCTATGACAATAGAGCAGCTGGTAACATAGTTTTATTGTTTTATTTATTTGTTGAGTTGTAAGAGATCCAACAAAGAATGCTGGGAAGTGTCCCCAGGATGTTAATAAAGAAACCTTCAACCAGGAGCAAATGTCTCCAAGCCCTTCCTATCATTCAAGGATGTCATGGAACATGTCCTATGAGCGCTCTGCATTCCTGAAATTTGAGGGAAGTCACCTGGGAACCTTCCTCCCCTATTCCTGATTTTTCAGGGACAAGCAGCATGCATCTAAGACTTACCAGACAGAACACTTTTTTTGATAAAATAATATGGCTTCATCAGCATAATTATTCTTTCTAAATTGACATTCACAGGAACAAAGAAATGTAATTCAGCTCACAAACCATTTGATATTTGATGCAATACTGACAAGTAATTTTGTTTTCTTTTATCGAACATATCTTATTATCGAAGACATTATTTACTACAGATTTTCTGTCATAGGATGATGCTTTACTATCTCACTTATTACTGTGCCATAATGTGTTTATGTCTTCAGTCACATGGACCGTTTTCATCCTGACAATTATATCTATTTCAACTTCAGTTTTAATATGAATAAGCCTACATATATTAACATTTAAAAGCTTTTCATATAACAATTATAAATCTTTATTTTACTTCTGAGCACAGATAGGGACAATATATTACCCCTGTACATTCACGGTGCTCGATTCTCCTGATTTGGAATTTTTATTTGGACTTGATATGCTTCGAAAGCATCAGGTATTTGAGTTTCCATTATTTGGTCACTTTTAGCTTTTTATGTTAATGCTTTCCTTTCATTTGTAGATTCTGACCATTTATTTTTGCTTTTCTAGTGCGAAATTGACTTGAAGCAAAATGTTCTGCGTGTCGGTGGAGGGGAAGTATCTGTACCCTTTTTGCAAGGTAAAAGCCTGCATCCTTTTTGTGCTTCTTGAGTAATTGGACTCCAATTTGTGGTTTCAAACAAGTATCGTGTTTAAGGGAAGTTTAATGAGAAGCACTAATTTTGGTACGATGGATTGCTTATATCTTTTACTTTTTAAACTGGAATACATAAAAAGATGTCTTTATGTTCCCAGATTAAGATCTTATAATTTGAATATTAACTTAAAATCTGTGTTGCAGAGAAGGATATTCCAACCCAGTTTCTTGTTGAAGAAAAATTTGCAAATCAGGGAGCATCTGCTTCAGCTGTGAGTTTAAATGAATTATTAGTATAATGTTCCCACGTAAATGCTTTCTTTTATACTTATTTTTCTAGAATTGAAAATTGAATTAAACAAGAAGTTACAGATTTCCTAAATTGAGACCTCAATCATTCTGTTCTTGTGTTTCCTGGAGTAAATGGCACATAATATTTTTTTGAAGTTACTAATATTGTTTTAAAAAGGGCTGCTTTGCTTTGCTGACTATCAGAAAATGGTGGTTATATATTTGTAAATAAGTTATTAAAAAATCAAAAGCATAAATGAATCATAGATGCATATATTAAATTGAATGTCCATTAGAACGACTTAGTTGATTCTCAAGGTAATTGATTAATGATTAGCAATAAGATTGGATAGTTTTCTAAAGGAGCCATATTGATCACAATAGACTATAATTATTTGAATAGCTTGAAACTTAGACTTTTGTGTGTACTAATTAATTGAGAGCTTAAAAGTATTTTTGAGGGTACGCATTGTGCCTGAACTTTTCTATATTCCAAAGGCACTCACTTATATATAAAACAAATGAAATATTAAATAATCAATATGTTAAATTAATAATAAATGTTAATTTTTAATAAATTTTATATCTCTTGGGTCTACTTGACCCAACTGCCCCTATGGCAGTTTTATCCTTAGTAGCCAACATGTTTTGAATTGCTATTAGTAAGTGATCGCGGGAAGAAGACATCATCAAAGAATTTAGTCATTAACCGCATTATACAAATGCAATCTTCTTTCCAGACAAAAATTTGGCAGGGAGCTCATGGATAGGACAAAATCCCTATCTGTAGTCTTTCCAGTTATCATTACCATTGCATTTCTCTTCCGCCTATTATGACAGGAGTTCTGACTGTCTGCAGATCTGTGGCAACACTTGAAGAAGGGTCGACAGGCTTACCCTTGTTGCATGTCTTTAACGGCAACAAGTCTAAGAGGATTGAAGTCACACTCAAGCGAATGTGTGGGTTCCAAATAGAGCGACTTGGGCTCCATCAAAGCCTGAACACAGAGGCAATCATTTCTTGCTTAAGGCATTGGAAGGAAGAGACGACTAAGTGTGAAGTGCAGAGATACCTCATGCAGCAGCTGCTTGGGTGTGGGACTCAGATTGGGTTGAAATCTCAGTGGTTTTCCAGAATTGTAGCGCATTAGAGCCCACAAACCTGCGAGTTCTTTCACCTTATAACGCAAGCCTACAATCAACAATCAATCCAATACCTAGCACTAAACAACACTGGGTGAATGTGTTGGTAATACGAAGGAATTGATTATGTGTTTGTCATTGATGTCAACACTAGCTTATTTGGTTGTCTACCGGGCTCTGGTAGAATGGTTGGATTGTGATGATGATCAGGAGATTTGTCTCCGGTATGTGGATATGGTTTGGTTCGGTTCGGTCGTTCATGTGGTTCAAATGCGTGTCACATTCAGTTGTTTCAGGATTTGGTGATCCGGAAGCTATCGTATGTTCTAGTAAGCCTTTTGGTTACCGGTAAGGGTTTTACCGGTAGAGCTTTGTTGAAGATCTTTTGATGGATTTGATAAGTTGTGTTGGTGCGGCTTCTAGAAGGTTCTCAGGATGTTGATGGTTATCTTGTTCATGTTCCAGTTGATCTGTGGTGTTGCATTTGACTTATGACGACCTATTTTAGGTCCGATGCTATTCTGTGTTATTGACACTTAGGTTATGGACCGGTTTGTGTAACGTGTTAGTGGATGCTCCTGATGCGTTACCGGTTGGATTTATTGATTGGATAATGTTGTTTCGACCTCAGGCCGACTTGGGTTATCATTGGAATGGGGATTTATGTAATGGATTTATTGTATTATCTTTTATGTGGCCGACCTAATTGTTTAGGTCCAGGGTTTGTATAAATATGATGTAAGATCTCTTTGTAGATCATGTCAAGGTTATGGTTATGGGATTATTTGCGTGCGAATAAAGTTGTAATCATATGCAGAGGTTTTGGTCGATCATAGGTGATCGAATTGGGTTTGTGTAAGAGGTTTAAGACCTCTGGTATTGAGCTTAACCGGAACTATACTCAAGCATAAGAGATGCTATTCTTGTAGTTCAATCTTCTTTTTGGATTGTAGTTCGAAGATTTCTTGTAGTCAATGAGGCTCCTTAGTGATGAGCAGTGTGCTCTAGGCAGTGTGCCTTCCTGCATGTGCAGGCCACTATCATGTAATATTTATTCAACTGGCCAATGGATAGATATTGTGGGTCACAAATCCCACTGCGGTTTTTCCTCTTTGAGGTTTTCCATGTATAAATCTCTGTCTAATGGTGTTGATCTTTGTGGTTGCATTATTTGTTACTTGTTATTTGCTTTTATGCATACCCGTTACTAAGTTTTTGTGCTAATAAGGTTAAAATTAATCATACCTGGAGAACACCGATTCACCCCCCCCTCTCAGTGCTCTTGGATTCCAACAATTGGTATCAGAGCTTGGTGCCTCGTAATAAGTATAACAGCTTGAGGAAGATCCTGAATTCGGAATCCATGGAGATGAGTTTGAGGAAAGAACTTGAAGTAGCACTTGAAGACTTTGATGCTGAAAGATTGAAGAACATGAATATGCAAGATGAGCTGAGATCTGCAAAGGAATTCATCTTTACTTTGCAAGAGAAGTTGTCATCTGCACAAGCCAAAAGGAAAGAACTCTGTGATCAGTTACAAAATCAAGATGATGAAGAAAAGAACTTTCCAAAAGTAGAAAGTCGTCTAAATTAGCTCAAATCAATTGCAATCTTCGTCCTTTGGGCTGCTTTCTAGACACAAGGATGACGTCTAGACTGTTCTAACCATGGCTTGCACACATTGACTCATAACGTTCAAAACTCAAGTCGCTTAAAACTGACAAACTAGGCAATACTGACGCAAGAAGGTCAGAAGGCTCTAACAAAACCCTAGAAAGTAGGAAAAAGGGAGGGTCCCCTTTTGCAATGGGGTGATGTGTCAAAAAGGTCACAACAAAACCTTTAAATGGTGAAGAGTACAAAAGCACAAGAAGAGGTCAAGGATGAGGTGATGATAGTGGAGGAAAAACAAAGATTGGAGCCTCGAGATGTCAAACAGGAGTGTTGTGACGTTTTCACACATCGCCTCATTGCAAATGGGTACCCCCTACTTTTTAGGTCCTCTTGGTCTTTTGGTTTTGGTCCTTTGGGTTTTTTTCGCAGCAGTCTATTCGATCTCCTTGGTTTGCAAGTGTTTTGGGTGAATTTGATTAAGTCTACAAGTCATTTGAGTAAATTTGGCCAAGTCTGGATCTCGTTTGGTTTATTTTAGGGTTTTGCTCTTCAGACTTAGGTTAAGTCTGGAGCTCGTTTGGTTTATTTTAGGGTTTTTCCCTTTAGACTTAGGTTTGAGGTCTTTACCTTAGGGTTTTGGAAAAATTGAGTGTTTCAATGAAATCGAGACCCTTCAAGGAAGCCACTAGTGAAATTTGAGCGAATTTTGAGCAAATTTCTATTTTTAGAAAGTTTCACTGCCCTCTCGGATTGTCTTTATTTTGCCAAAAATCAAACTTACTATTTTTAGCAATTTCTATTTTTCAGTCAGTTTCTATTCTTAGGAAGTGTCACCTTGTCCTGGTTTGCCCTAATATAATGATTTGAAGTACTTACTATTTTTAGTAAGTCTATTTATGGCAGGTCCATCTCAGGCAGTTGGCAGGACATTGAAGGTAGAGCACTCCTAAAAATCCATGTCTAAATCCGGAAAGTTGAAAAGCAGATAGTTGATCAAAAAACAACTTAAGTTTGGAATTCCTTCTTGAAGTGGAAAAGCATTGAAAATTTTCTAAGGCAGAGAAAATTCACTTCAAATCCAAAATTGGCACCCCAATTTGGAAAAATGAATAAATTGCTAAGTTTGGAGGAAAATCAAGTAAGAATCCTTCACCCCATGGAAAATGCATTCCAAAAGTCGATGGGCGTCAAGATGGGGTCAGGGAGGAAAATGTCTTCAACTCCATAAATCCTCCACAACATGGTTTTAGCGCCCAAGCAAGGTGGATGGGCACCAAATAGGGGTTGTGGAGGAATTTTCCTCCCAAACCCAAATTCCTGCACTATATGGATTTAGTGCCTAGGACAAGGTGTAGAGCACCAAAATTGCCTTGTGGAGGAATTTTCCTCCAAGGTAAGGATTCTTCCTCAACATGAAAACAATGCCCAAACTAGAGATATAGTGCCAAAATGGCCTAAGGGAGTAATTTTTGGGAAATTCTTGCATGGGTGGTTTTAGCGCCCAAGGTTAGATGGATAGCACCAAACAGAGGTTGTGGAGGAATTCCATCCTCCAAACCATTTTCTTCCACAACATGGATTCAGCGCCCAAGTGAGGGTCAGAGCGCTAAACTAGGTGAAGGAGGAATTTTCCTCCCAAACCCAAATTCCTGCCCAACATAGAATTAGCGCCCAAGCAAGGGGTTAGAGTGCCAGTTAGAGGTTATGGAGGAATTTCGTCCTCCAAGACAAATTCCTCCATGATATGAAAATTCTGCCAAGTCAGAGTAGAGGGTGCCAAATAAAGGCAAGGAGGGAATTTCTTCTCTAAGACAAAATTCCTGCGAGGCATGAAATCCACACCCAAGTTGGAGATTGGGCGCTAAAGAGGGGTGAAGGAGGAATTTTCCTCCTTAGTGGAAAATTCTCACAGCATGTGATTAGCGCCCAGGTCAAGGAAGGGAGTGCCAAACAAAGGTAGTGAAGGAAAAACAAGGAAATCATTAATCCCTCCTTCAAGATGGAAATTTCTTCCCAACGATAGTATTGAAGAGGAAATTCATAACAAGGAAGAAAATCAAAATTCCTCCACAACATGGATTCAACGCCCAAGGATGAACTGGAATTCTTGGCAAGGAAGAAAACCGAAATTCCTCTCTTAGGAATAGAAAAATTCGCCTAGGATGAAGAAGTTTCAAGATGAAGGAAAAAATTGGCCAAGGAAGAGAATTTTCTCTCCTAAATTTCAGAGCTCAAAATGGAAAAAATTCCTAAAAAATAGGGAAAGTGACAAATTGATCAAAAATCTCCCTTTAGGATGAGATGAACTTAAAAACATGAAAAAAATTCCTTCAAGATGAAAAATTCTTTCTCCAAGGATTCTCTCTCCAAGAATTCCAGACGTACAAGAATCTTTCAAAAGTGGAAAAGATTGTTAAAATTCTTCCAAGGCAAGAAAATCTTCCAAAATGTCTCTTGTGAGCTCGGAATGGAAAGATTCTTGTAAAGGATGATTTGGCGACATGCAAAGAGAATATTCAGTATTAATGAAGCACAATTCGGAAAATTATAAAAGTTCCTATGACAACGAGGTCCATTTGCATGGCGAGAATTTACTGAGTGAATGGCAGCATGATGGCATATTTATTGCTAGTGGACATCTTGACCGAGTAGTGGCATACTTAATGCATGGCGGCTACCATATTCCTGGAAGTGATGGTGCATTCAATGCACATTGGGCGAATTTGGAAGTGATGGTGCATTTATTGCACAATGGCGGTTCTAGCTTGATGGGCCATTTATTACACATTGGGCGAATTTGATGGGGCATTTTGTAATGACGATTTGTAGTATATGAAAATGATTGGTTCATGCAGTACCATGCAACATATTAGATGTGATGCTGTGATGATTGGTTTGTTTGAGTATGAGTGCCATGAAGAAGAATTGTAGGGTTATCTAGAAAGTCCTATGATTATGCACTGAGTATTTGGAGGTGGGCCAAGAAACATCCACACTTCTTTGTTCCAAGATTGATGAGAATGCTGTTGGAGTTTGGGTGAGAAATGTTTATCTCAAAATATTGCAGCATAATGGTGGAGCAATGATTTTGAGGCAGATATGGGATCTTGGCACTCAATTTTGGCATGTAGTTGTGGATTGCTAGAGGACAAGCAATCTCTAGGATGGAAGGACTGTAGTGTTCCTGATTTCTATTTGGTAGGCCAGCCCAATGATTAAATAAATAAATGAAAAATTAAATAATCAATAAACTAAATTTATAATAAATGTTAATTATTAATAAATTTTACATCTCTTGGGCTGACCTTACCCAACCGCACCTATGGTGGTTTTATCCTTTGTAGTCAACCTGTTTTGAATAGCTATAAATAAGGGATTGCAGGAAGAAGATATCATCAAAGAATTAGTCATTAACCGCATTAAGCAAATGCAATCTTCTTACCAGAGGAAAACCTGGAAGGGTGCCCATGGATAGGATGAAATCCCTATCTGCAATCTTTCCGGTTATCATCACCATTGCCATTCTATTCTGCCTATTATTATAGGGGTTCTAACCGGTTTCAAATATGTGGCAGCATTTGAAGAAGGGTCAGATAGGCTTACTCTTGTTGCGTGTCTCTGACCATAGCAAGTCTAAGAGGATCGAAGTTACACTCAAACAAATGTGTGGGTTCTGTTGACGGGTATTTTGTACACTATCAAACACAGAATAAAATACCTAAAGGTACCTTATCCTCTCTTGAATAAAGTCTCCGAATGCTGAAGATATCGCGAAAAGGATCAATCGGGATGACTTCAAGGTTCTTGTATGTAGGATCTCTACGTGTGGATAAGCTCTCTGTGGTATGATGTGATTTGCTGGAATCACAAGGGGACTTACATTTGATGATTGAACGTCTGATCTGCTTTGAATATTGCTGGAACACAGGATCTTACTAGCTTGGACTTGAAAAAAGGAAAAAAGACGAGGGCGAGGAGAGGATCTAATCCTAACACTAAGAATGTAAGAGCAATGAATGATCTTTGATGAAATTATAACTAAGTCTTGTTTTGACATCACAGGAACATCTCCACAAGGTTAGTGCGATCTTCGAAGGAAAGCTTTATGATGTTCAAATCATCACTGCAGGCATAGACACCATCGGGCTGATGCATATCAATGAAGAAGCGACAACTGAAGTTAAGCTTAAGCTGAACGATTCCAGTTGACTACGCAAGGCAAGTCTGCAATCAACAAACTGCTAGTAGTATGGATATACGAATTTCACCATCAATCAAGCACATTTCTTCCACTCATCTAATAACATGAAATCAAATATGAGAAGTATAAAGACCATGCAAATTGTCGAATCAACCCATAAATTTCACCATTTCTTCAATGAAGTTTTACAAGTCTCTTACAACAACATCTTGGCAACAATCTTTGCCTTCTCTCTCTACTCTACTCTAATTGCTATTCTATCAACTAGCTAACTACTCTCTATCTGTCTTCTAACCGCTTTCTAACTCCTAACTCTCTTTACAAAATGAAATGCCAGGGCTTATATAGTGCCCTCAATACAATTCGATGGCTTAGATCAATTCGAGATCAATGGCCAAGATTCAACAATGAAAACCCTAATTAGGGTTTGTTACAACCATTACATAACATTTAATGCTTGACCAATGATAAAATTGTATTGCTTGGACACATGTCCTCTCTAGAAAAATCGACCAATGGATAGCCGGGGTAGGTACATCGGAGTTTGTGCCACCTTCCATGAGTTAGGTACATTGAATCTGGACATGCTAAGGTGGACCACACTGACTGGAGAAGTGATGACTAGGATGCCACCTCGTCTGACACTTGTAACTTGGTAAATATTCAACTTGATGTTGTTGAGAAGCTAGCTTTAATTAATTCTTCTGGAACTATCTGCTTCTTCAACGAACCCTTGCTCTGACTTCTTGTGTCCTTGATTTGTAGGATGATTGATGTACCTCGCCTTGGAATACTGGATTGGAGAAGTCGCCCTTGATGATGTTAGTCCAAAGAAGGTCGTCCTTGTCGATGCTAGGCTGGAGCGAAGAAGGTCGTCCTTGTCCTTGCTTGATCGTTCTTGATCTGGCTTGATTTTCCTTGAGGAGAGTCTTCCGACTTGTAGATCTTTCGAGCTTGGAGTCGCCATCTTGATACCTACACAACATTTCAAAATTAGTAATATATCTTGAAATCTAAAAAATTAAACTTTAAAAGGAAGATTCAAGATTTTAATTAGGAAATTTCATGATAAATCTTGAGTTATCATTTCCTAATTTAGGACTTTCAAAGCAAAATTTAAATCTTCAAAAATGGTGCCAAGGTGATTACGCCATACCTCCACTTGGGAATTAATTCTAAAAAATGATGCAAAAAAAGGAGAATTCGCTAGGCAAAATGTAGATCAAGACTCCCTTTAGCAAAATGCGCCCCCTTTAGCTTGGAAAAGAACTCCATCTTCCACTAGCTTCTTCAAGATCTGGAAATTTGCCTTCAAATGTCTTCAAAAATCTGGAAATTATCCTCCAATCTAGCAAGAAATTCTCCTCTCCAATAGCCTTCAAGATGAATTTCGCCTTCCTTAGTCTCCACACTTGGTAGAAATCCGCTCCACACAAGCTAGATCTTGCACCTCCTTCCTTGCTTCTCCAAATCACACTTGAAACAATGAGTGAATGATTTGAATAAAAAAAAAAAACACACCCCAAATATATAGAGCGCTCACCTTCCACTTACCCATGAGGCCGACCTTGCAAGTAAAGGCAAAAAATAAATAAAATTAAAAAAGGAAGAGGCCGACTTGATAAAATGAATAAAAATAATACCTCAAGCGCTTCATCATTTAATTTTAATTTAATAAAAATTAATTTTAAATGCCTTTATAATTAAAAATTTCGATTTTAAGGCTCAAAATTAATTATTAAATGCCATGCGCCATCATTAAATGTCAATTTAATTTCAAAATATTTCAAGGTTTTATCGAATTTGCAATTTGAAGGATATTGGCGCCCAAGCATGGGAAAATAATAGATATCAACAAGATCGCTCTGGTCCCTTGGAGAGGGATAGGAGCGCCTATACCTTTTGGACCTCACACTTCTTTTTTTTTTACGTCCAAGACCTCATTTTTGACGTCCAAGATGGCATTTTTACTTAGAATTTCGAGTTCAATTTATTCGATCTTTGAAATGAGTGCACTTTAAAGCATTTTCGCCCTGGTCCCTTGGTGAGGGACAGGAGCGATTTCATCTTTTGTCCTTGGTCTTTGTCCTTTAGATCGCCAAATCAAGTTTGGAGGTAAGCAATGACCTTCGTTCATCTCTTCTATGTATGTTCAACCCGCTTCTTCAAGGCAAAAACGTGCTTTCCCAAGATTTTCGCCCTGGTCCTTGAGTGAAGGACAGGAGCGCCCTTTGCCAATTGTCATCAAAATTCGTGGTCCTTGTAACTCCTTTCCACCTCGAGGCATTTTAAACATCATTTCAAATTTGCGCCTTGGCTTAGATTTGTCCAAACTTGGCGAGAAGGACTGGATATTAGGTTTTTCGCCCTGGTCCCTTGGAGAGGGACAGGAGCTATTTTGCAAATCCAAGCTTATCTGTCCTTTGTTAGCCTTCCAAATTATATTAAATGGATAAATCATGTTTTCCTTGGTCTCTTCAAATCATAAAATTGTCTTGATCCTGCAAGAACAGTGCAAATTTGAAATTCAAGCTCCGGTCCTTCAATGAGGGACGGGAGCACTTTTGCAATTACAAGCCAATTCGTCCTTTGCTAGCTTCGAAAATTATCTTCAACGGATCGATTGTGTCTTCCTCCACCCACCTCAAACGCGAAACTTGCTTTCCTTTTGCCAAAAACTTGCCTTGAGGGAAAATCGCTCTGGTCCCTTGGAGAGGGACAGGAGCGCCCTTTGAATATAGCCCTGGTCCCTGGGTGAGGGACAGGAGCGAACTTGTCATTTAGGTTGGTTTTCTCCTTTGTGGCCCACTTAAATTATATTCAACGGACAGAGCACACTCCCCTTGGCCTCTTCCAATCGCAAAATTATTTAAGTCTTGTGAGGATAATGCAAATTTGGGATTCAAGCTCCGGTCCTTCAGTGAGGGACAGGAGCGAATTTTGCTTTCTAGGCCAAATCGTTACAATTTTCATCAAAAAATGTCTTGGCTAAGGAAGATATCATCTTACTTCATGCTATGAATAAAAGTTAATGTCCAAAAAAGGTCTAAAATTGTGCATATAAAGAAAAGCGCTCTGGTCCTTCAGTGAGGGACAGGAGCGAATTTGACCTTCTAGGCAAAAAATTCATCATTTCATTGTTTTTGATCAAGTTTGGATGCTCTATCATGCTCATTTCGTCCTTCACCATGCTTTTGATGTCTCAATTTAACCAAACAAGGCCAGGAATGGCTCAAATAAGTATTTTCGCCCTGGTCCCTTGGTGAGGGACATGAGCGCTTTGCCTTGGTCCCTTGGTGAGGGACAGGAGCGAAATTCGCTCTGGATCCTCAATGAAGGACAGGAGCGAAATTTGACTTTTTGAACTCTCTATCAGGATAATTTTTATGGAATATAACATTTAAGTATAAGAGACATTACTTTAAGTTATATTCCATATATACTTTCAGGATGTTTGAGAGTGGTTTCAGACCTCCAGGAGTTATATTGCAAAATCTAGTTTTTTGAGGTTTTTCAGTTTCCAGACTTAGTCAAATTTCAGGATCAGGACAATCCAGACTTAGCCAAATTCCAGGACATTCCAAACTTAGCCAAATTTCAGGATCAGGACCTCACTCAAGTCGGACTTGCTTATCCATGTGATCCCCCGGGCAACACTCAAAATGCAAAGGCTAGCTAACAAAACCCTAAAAGACCAAAAAAAAAAACAAACCCTAAAAAGCAAAAAAGCAAGGGTCCCCATTTGCAATGGGGTGATGTGTGAAAACGTCACAACAGGTTCCAAACAGAGTGACCTGGGTTCATCGAAGTCTGAAGACGGAGGCAATCATTTCTCTCTTAAGGCATTGCAAGGAAGATGTGATGAACTTGACATGTTGAGGCCAGTCGGCCTACCTAGTGGTGTTTTATAACACCCGATTCTTTGTTTTTGATTTTAATACCTTCAATAAATGAAATTATTGTAAATTTCACATTACCAGACCTATCCTGGGCCGACTTTTCTATGTAGTTAGTATTATATTTTTATTTTGCTGGGCTGACTTGAGGTCGGCTATCGTAATAGAACGACACAAAAGCCTATTTAAGGTGTTTGATCAGAGGACGGGCATGCTTGGATAATCTAATTTCGCCTCGGTGCACAATTTGAGACTGGGATGTAACCCCCAATTCTTAGGCAAGGTGGGACACCAAACCCTATACTTGCCAATCATTTTTCCGAGCTCCAATCCATAGTAATTGATCAAGATTGCCATTGTCATTGCAGAAGGATTGTGATGGACTGCTTTGGGAGGAAATGTAGAAGGACAACACAGTAACTGAACGAGCCTAGGGGACAGGTTGGCACTGCTTTATCTTGCAGTGTGTCTGCAACACCTGCAAGCTAAAGGTAATCAACAATTTCTCTCTACCAGATCTCAGTGGACAAATCCTACAAAGTCTGGTACATCATTCAGTATAGAATGGTCAGATATTCAAGGCTACTCGAAATTTTGTATAGCATTGATATTAAATTTCAGTGTCTAGCTGTAAACTGATCTGGGCAGTAATATAACTTGGGAATTCATCTTTTTTGCTAGTTTGTGTGTTGTAAGACTCTTGATTTTAATAAATATATACAAAGATTGTGCCTCAATCCATATTGTTTCTATATGTTTAAGTCTGGCCTGAGTTTGGAGTCTTACAATGGTATTAGAACAAAAATCCTGCCAGCCTGTGGGGTGCAGAGGTTGTTTACACTGGTATCAGAGCCTTTGATTCTGCTAGCCTGTAGGGTTATTGATGAGTGAGAGGGAGTAGAGGTATGAACAAAGAGAGAAAAAGAAGAGTATAAATATGGGGGATCGTGAAGAGGACCCTGTTCAATCTTTTTTTAAAAGATCCGAAAAGTTTCATCTTAACATGTCTGAAACTATAAAGGAGATGATTTAGTTGTTAAGAGGTCTTAATCAATACCAGAATGGAGATAAACCTGTAAATGATAAGAGTGAAGGAAGCAACACTAACGGAGAGAAGTTGGCTGCAGATGAGGGAAAATTTCAGTCAACACCAAATCTTTTAGAGCGAAGTTTTTGACAAATGAGGAAGTCCTTGAAGAGCAACCTGATCAAGCCAATGAAATGGGGCGACTCCATGTTGAGTATCATTCTTTAAGTGATGCAGTTAAAATGACATGACCTTTGCAGAGTATTGTAGTCTGAAAACTAGAGGACATAGAAAAAAAGGGTATGATGAAAGGAAGGACATCCGGTACTGATTAGGGAAAATTACCATCCCAAACTTTGATGGGACAAGCAGTATATCTGCAAGATCATGGTTGCAGAAACTGGAAACTTACTACTCAAAAACCCCCATGCTCGAGGAGGAAGCTCTCAAGTTTGTGACCCTACATTTGGAAGGAGTAGCTCATGGTTGGTGGTATCATGGGATCGTGACCTAAGGACATGATACAATAACGTCCATAGAAAAATTTAGTTGAAGACTGATTGAAAGATTTGACAAAACAGACCCAGAAGTTCATTTTTGAGATCTAGCTCAGTTGAAGAAAGAAGGTAAAGTGGAGGATTATGTTGCAGCATTCCAAAAACTTGCTGTCATGGTGCTTGATGTGTCAGATAGAAGACTAATAGTACTTTTTGCTGAAGGTTTGGTTGAACCTCTCAAAGGATTACTTAAAGCATTAAATCCTACAACCTTTCAAGAGGCCATCACAATTGCTCTTAACTTGGAAGACTCAGTATCAAGAGACAGTTTCAATCACAAGAAGATTCCACCTATGCAGCCCAGGAAGCCTTTCCAAAGAAACACAACACCACATCTGCAACAAAGACTAGGCATAATGATGTTACAAGGAATGAATTAAGGAGGAAGTTATGTTTTACATGTAAGGAACCTTGGCAACCCGGACATCGCTGTTTAGGGAAAGGGCAAATTCATTACATCGAAGTATTCTCAGATTCTGAAGGTGAAGAAACTGAACCTGAAAAGGAAGCTGAAATTGTAGGACCTTCTGGAGGTACCTTGGCAGCTCTCTCTGGGGAACCACGTTACAATGCGTTCTGCCTTAAAGGACTTTCGAAAGGGCAAAAGGTAATCATTCTTATTGATAGTGGAGCTACATATAATTATATTAATACAAAGGTAGTCTTACATGGTTTGTCAAGCATAGGGACAATGGAAATATCTGCTAAAAGGATGGAAAAAGTCTTCTGTAAGGGACAAGTAGCATGTGCAGTAAAATGCCTCATCACCAATACAAGTGCTATTAAGAAAGGTGATGTTGCCAATATGCAGATCCAATCTATTTTGGATAAGCATAACAAGGTCTTCAAAGACATTCCTCCTGAACTACCCCCCAATAGAGGTTTCCAGCACATTATTGAGCTTGAAGGAGCTAAACCAGTGATGATCACTCCTTACCGCCACCCAAAGGTTTACAAAGAGGAAATTGAAAAGGCAATCAAAGAGCTATTGGATATGGGACATATAAGGCCTGGTTCCAATCCTTTTGCTTCATTTGTAGTGCTGGTCAAGAAGAAAGATGGGACCATGAGGATGTGTATTGATTACCAGGCCTTCAACAAGGGGACCATCAAGAATCGCTATCCAATTCCATGCTTTGATGAATTAATTGATGAGCTACATGGAGCCAAGTACTTTTCTAAGATCGATTTGTGTTTTGGATACCATCAAATTAAAGTTAAGGATGAAGATGTACACAAGACAGCTTTTCGATGCCATTATGGACACTGAATTTTTAGTGATGCCCTTTGAACTAACAAATGCTCCGGCCACATTCTTGTATGAACCAGGTATTTGTCCTCCAATTGAGGAAGTTTGCGTTGGTCTTCTTTGATGACATTTTAGTTTATAGCAAGACTTGGGAAGATCATTTGAGACATGTGGATGAGGTATTGCGTATTCTAGAGAATCAATCTTTTTATGCCAAAGTATCTAATTGTGAGTTTGGGTTGTGTTGCTTAACAAATTTTGTTTCCTTAAAAAATATAACAATATGACTTTATGCCCACACTGGAGAACAAACTGGCAATCAACAGTTGGAGAAGTCGCTTGTTTTCTGCAACTTTCCTTTGAATTTTAGAGGTACAACTCCCTCTTATGATATGAATTTGGGGTTTTTTAGGTGTTCTTTTAACCAGAAAGCAGGAAAGGCAAAACTACAAAGTAAGAAAGATTGAATAATCAATTATACATGATTTCCACAACAAAGTATAAAGATCAATTACTACAACTTTAGATTCAAATCATCCACTAACCATTGCCATACAATACTCACACAAAGATGAACGCCATATAACAACAAATGGATTTGGGGAAACAAGCCTTAAGATAACTCATCGTATGAAAACTTAGAACAAGACGCATTCACAATTTCCATATTCAGAGATAACAACATAATCTACTTGTCATTCAAAAAACAACACAAAGTTTGCTTTCCAAAACTTTTCCCCCCTTTTCTATCTACTAATTATCCCTTTTTATATCTAAATCCCCTTTTCCGTTTTCAGGGAACGGTTTGTTTTAGAGTAACGGTCTTGAAAACGACCCTTTAAACATGATTTCAGATAAAAACAAAAATTACCAGAACTAACACTAAACTTGTATTATAAACAGCTGTCAACTTCACATTCCTTCTTCCTCGGGCATTGGATTCCTACTAGTAATCTGATTATCGATCATCTCTGCCTTCGTCTCCTCTTCTATAAGTACCTAGAGGATTGCTGAAAATTCGTCTTCATCTTCTATAAGCTCCCGATCAAGGTCGGTTAGGTCGAAAAGGATGTCATGCTACAGTTCAACATCCGGCTGCACCATGGGACCTTTCCCCTTAAGCACCATCCTCTCAGACTAATCACCACGATTTCTTCTAGCAGCTATTTCTTCTTGCAGATGCCGTTCGTGATTTTCGGCTTGCTCAAATTTTTTTCTTAATAAGGCAACAATCTTCCTAAATCCGGCAAAATCGGTTTGCTGTTTTCATGCAAGAGCATGCAACCCTTGGATGATATTTCCTTGCTGGCTCTTTGGCCAATTCAGATCTGGATTATCAAATGGCAATTGGTTATCATGAGGCAAAACCATTTCGACAGGGGGAGCTCATGATGGCGTTCGTTACTTAAGTCAATCTTCAAGGGTGGTGCATTTAATTCCGTTCGCAAAAAAGTAATAATATCAAGAATTACAACTTATGCCGCCACCTTTGCATGTCCTCAACCGTTTAACCTATCATAAATGATGGTACTAGCAAATCTCCTTTTGATTCATTCCTTGGGAATCGTGCAGTAAGTGTAGCAAATCTCCTTTTGAAAATAACTGGGGGCTAGTAGGTTGCAAGAATTATTGTATCTAGGATTTAGTGAACATGGAGTAAGTGTAGATGAGGAGAAAATCAAAGCTATCCAAGATTGGCCTACACCAAGCAACCTAACGCAGTTGAGAGATTTTGTGGGGTTACGCAGCTACTATAGAAGGTTTGTCAAGGGATTGTCACAACTTGCTGCCCCCTTAACAAATTTAACTTAAAAATGAGCATTTACATGGACTCCATCAGCTCAACAAACCTTTGATAAGGTCAAAGAGGTAATGTGTTCGTGCCCCATCTTGGCGATTCTAGATTTCTCACTTCCTTTCATTTGGAATGCGATGCTTTCGGTGAAGGGTTTGGGGCTGTTTTGATGCAAAACAAGCATCCCATAGCATATGAGAGTAGGAAGCTAAAAGCAGTTGAGCGAAAGTTTGCAATCTATGACAAAGAGATGTTAGCTATTATGCTTGCTTTGGCCAAGTTTAGGCAATATTTGGTCTGCAACAAGTTTTTGGTTAAAACTGATCACAACAACTTGAAATACTTTCCGAATCAGAGGGATTTGAAATTTTGAATGAAAGACAACAAAAATGGATAAGCAAAATCTAGGCCTACGACTTTGACATTGAATACGTCAAGGGAAATAATAACGTAGTGGCTGATGCATTGTCTAGAAAACCTCATTTGTACTCTATCTCTGATATATCTGCTGATTGAAGAGCATTAATTACTGCTCAGTATATCAAGAATCCATTTGCTACTGATGTTGTAGAAAGCAAGGTGCAAGATGATAGGTTCAAAACAGCAGAGGAGTTAATTCTTTACAAAGGACAAGTATATGCCACACCTAAATCTAAAATGAATGAAAGGATTTTAAGAGATTGCCATAACAATCCTCTTGCTGGTCATCCACATTTCTATAAAACATATAAACAAGTAAGGGAACTGTTGTGACGTTTTCACACATTGCCCCATTGCAAATGGGGACCCCTACTTTTTTCTGCTTTCTAGGTTAGTGGTGGAGTCTTTTAGCTATTAGCCTTTCATTTGGAAGAGGTGTAGTATCTCAGGTGGCTAAGATGTAATCAAGAGAAGTCTCTCTCTTTAGGATGAGGCGAGGTCAGTCAGTTTTCAAGGCTTTGGAAGTGAATGATTCATGATAATCATCATCTTTTGCTGGCAAAATCAGAATTGAAATGCAAATTTTGCTAAGGCAGATTTGTTTGGAGAGTCAATATTCTAAGGAAGGAGCTGAAGTTCAAATTCTCATGAAGGGATCAAGGAAATGATTAAGTTATCAAGGTTCACATTTTGTAATCACTTCCTTTAACCAACCAAGGCATTGACAACACTTCCTTTGCCCTCCTAAGCCCCTGACCTGCCTCTCTCAACACAGCTAGTGGGTGCCCAAACTCCAATCATTCCCACTTCTTTCTCCTAAACCCCTCCTTCCATTCACCCTCACTTCCTTCCATCTTCTCTTCACCTTCTTTCCTCACATCCATCCTTCCCTTAGACATTCATCCCTTCCACTTCACAACCTCCCATCCTCCATCTACCCTACCTCTCACTTCCCTCTTTCTTCCCTTAGCACGTGCTTCCATCCCCCTTTCATCTTCCTATCTTTCCTTCCTATCTTTCCACTTCACCTTTCTCCTCCATCTTCCATTTCCTTTCTTACCCTTCACCTACCATTACTACCTCACTTATATCTTCCATTCCTTATCCCTCCATCTTCCTTCCTTTACCACCCCTCAACCATTCCATTCACCCTCCTACTTCCTAACATTCCATCCTTTCTTTCCTTTATCTCTCACCTACCTTCCTTCCATCACCCCACTTCCCACCCTTTCTTCCATTCCTTATACCTCCCAGCTTCCCTTTCTTTCATCCTCTAACCTACAACTCACATCCCTTACCTCTTATTTCCCCTTAGCATACCCCCCGATCCCATCCTAGCGTACCATTCTACTACCCATTGTCAACTCCTTTACTACCTCCTACACCTAATCCTATCTTAGCCTACCCCCGCAACTCTTATCCTACCCTCTTACCACCTACCTTACCCCCGCAGTGTCTCCCATCTCTTTACCACATCGTCTCATCCTTTCTTGCCACGACATCCCTTCCACCTCATTTCTTTTGAATCCCCCCACTACTGTGAAGAGCACACAGTTATATTGAGAGGGGGGGTGAATTAGTATAATGAAACTTTTCAATTCAATATTTTATATGATAGAATCAATCACTAAAAATAATTTTGCATATGAATACAATAACACAAAGATTTAAGTGGAAACCCAATGCGGGAGAAAACCACTGAAAATGAATGCTATATATTTATGTTCTTTTACAATTTTGTGAGCACCAACCCACTGGAAGCACCAACTCCCTAACTCTGTTTTGTGAGCACCAACCCATTGGAAGCACCAACCCTCGAACTCTGTTTTGTGAGCACCAACCCACTGGAAGCACCAACCCCCGAACTCTGTTTTATGAGCACCAATCCACTGGAAGCACCAACCCCCGAACTCTGTTTTGTGAGCACCAACCCATTGGAAGCACCAACTCTCTCTGCTGAAATTGTGAGCACCAACTCACTCTTCACAAATCTAATTTTCCATCTTGAACATGTTGCTGTAACAATGGATGATGGACAATGGTAACACTCTTTAAATCTGCATACACATCTTTATACAAATATGTCACAATTTCTTTCTTAAATCTGCTGTAAGCTGATCATAAATCTGCCTTACTCTTCATTTCAAATCTGCATGTGCTAAGTTTATATATCTGCTATTATATTCTAAACTTAGGCTCTTTTAGGACTGATTGTTCATGTTTCTCTTTGCACACCTCTTACTTCACCTACGTGAGGTATACTTTCAAAAATCCACAGTTTTATACAAAGTATATATATCCAGCATATCAACATCCTTCTCAAAGCATTTTTAAAAATTCATATATATATGTGCTAGTTCCATCGGTTGCAAACCAACATGACTTTTAGTTTGAAAAGTCATATCCTTCAATATTTCAATAACTTCTTTTTGTTAAATTCTATTAATAAACTTTTTACGTGAGTATTTGTTTGCCAAACACTTTTGTTTATATTAATAAACTCTTATGCCACTATACCTTAGACAATACTTTTCATAATAAACAAACCACCGAACTTAATGAAGCTCGATAATATGTATTGTAAAAATAAGGTATGTAATTTATTTACGATATTATTTTCTCCCAGCCGGTATTAAGTAAGTTCCGCAAAACACAAAGTTTAATAATTTTTGCTGTTGAGATTTATTTTTCACTTTTAATTTTGCCGCTCCATATCTATCTCCGCTTTAATTAATTTAAAGTGTGCCACCGATAATATTGTTCAATATATTAACGTTGATGAGGTGCCGTAAAAAATACTTGGTTAATACATCCGCCATCAAAACATTTTTTCGCTTTAATAAACTTGCCGCTATATTAATATATTTGCCGATAATTATAAAGTCTTTCCATATTATATATCGGGTAATAAATATATCGGATTATTTATAAAGTCTTTCCATTAATAGTTTTCATTTGATTTCTATTTTTGCCTTCAGATAATGATATAGATACGAACCATGCTCACTGTAATCTTCTGCTTCATCGTGCTGATTTTCCAGGAAACTTCCAACCAACACCCGACTCTAGGATATATTTTAGATACTTTCATTCTTTCTGTGATGTCATTTTAGACGCTTCCTGCTTTCAATTAATTTGACATCAATGACAATACTTGCATCAATCTCCCCCTTTGTCATTGATGGCAACTTTACAATCTAGATTGCTCCCCCTCAAACCAACACTCCCCCTGTCTCCAATTTCTCCCCCTTTGACATCAATGGCAAGGGATTTTCTGTTGTTTGTAACTGTTGTGACCATTTCACACATCGCCCCATTGCAAATGGGGACCCCTGCTTTTTGCTTTCTAGGGTTTGTTTTCTAGGTCTTTTAGGGTTTTGTCTGTTAGCCTTTGCATTTTGAGTGTCGCCAAGGGGATCACCTGGATAGCAGGTTTTGCTTGAGTGAGGTCAAGTTGATGAGTGATGAAGTCTGGAATGTCCTGATCTTGAAATTTGTCTAAGTTTGGAATGTCTTGATCCTGAAATTTGTCTAAGTTTGGAATGTCCTGATCCTAAAATTTGACTAAGTCTGGAAAACTGAAGAATCCTCCAAAAACTAGATTTTGCAATATAGCTCCTGGAGGTCTGAAACCACTCTCAAACATCCTGAAAGTATATATGGAATATAACTTAAAGTATAAGTTTTCTTATACTTAATGTTATATTCCATAAGATTATCCTGACGGAGAGTTCAAAAAGTCAAATTTCGCTCCTGACCCTTCCAGAGGGTCCAAAGCGAATTTCGCTCCTGACCCTTCCAGAGGGTCCAAGGCGAAAATCAATCTAGGACTCATTTCTTGCCTTATTTGACCAAATTTTGACTTGCAAGGCATTTTGAAGGGAAAGTTGGAAATGTTTGAAAACCTTGAAAAAATGATGGATTTTGGCCAAGATTAGGAATTTCGCTCTTGACCCTTGCTGAGGGTCCAGAGCGAAATTCATTATAAACTTCATTTGCCACCTTGTTTGAGCTTGAAACCTTGTTCCTGGCCTTGAAAATGATCTTACCTCGCCTTGTGAAGTGGTTTGAAACTAAGAAATTGAATAGTTTAGCCTGGAATGAAGATTTTGCTCCTGACCCTTGTTGAGGGTCCAGGGCGAAAATTTTGTATGAGCCTATTTTTCACTAATTTTGGCTAACTTGTTTTGTGCAGGGTCTCCCGGAAGGAAGATTGGACGTCACTTGATGCAATTGAGGGTTTGAAAGCATGAAAATTGATGAATTTTGGGCAACAAAGGTAAAATCGCTCCTGACCCTTGTTGAAGGTTCAGAGCGAAATTTTGAATAGCTCTCATCTTGCAATAAAAAAAGTCAAGTTTTGGATATAGATGAAACGAAGACATCTCCCTTTACCCACCTGAGAAAGTGTCAATTTGAAAAAGTGAAGGATTTTGTTGAAAACTTAAAATTCGCTCCTGACCCTTGCTGAGGGTCCAGGGCGAAAATCTTGTGGGAAATGTTTTTTGCTTAGTCTTGGTTCAATTGGAATGTCAAAGAGGTTTCAAGGTGAAAAACGAAACATTTTGAGTCTAGATTGCAAAATTCGCTCCTGACCCTTGCTGAGGGTCCAGGGCAAAAATCATAAAACCAACAATTTCCTTTCAAGTTTGTGCTAAGGCAAGGTTATACCAAGGTAGAAATGGCCTTCAAAAACATGATGAATGAGGATTTGCTTCCAAAACTTGATGATTCTAAGCCAGGGAAGAAAAATTGCTCTTGACCCTTGTTGAGGATCTAGGGCGAAAATTTGAAAATCCCCTATTTTGCCTTGCAGGAACGAACCAAGCTTGGATGGAGTGGAAGAAGAAGACCTTTGCCTAGCCTTGAAGGGTGGATTCAAGAAAAGTTGATGAAGGAGTAAGCACAAATTTGAAAAATCGCTCCTGACCCTTGCTGAGGGTCCAAGGCGAAAAAATCCTAAATGCACTTTTCTTCCAAAATTCAAGTGAAATCAAACCCAAATTCCAGTAAAAGATGCCATTTGGAGTGCCTTGGTGATATTTTGGATTTGCAAAAATAGGATATTCAAGGCCTAATTTGGAAAATCGCTCCTGACCCTTGCGCAGGGTCCAGGGCGAAATTATTGTCAATCTTCATTGAGGCCTTGATCAATCATTGATGTTCCTCAAATCCCCCAAAATTGCTAACTTCGAAGCCTTTGGAAAGGATAAATTAAATTCGCATTTATTAAGGCATTGACAATTTAATAAATTAATTTTTAGGCCTTGAAATAAATAAAAATTTCCCCTTGGAGGCATTGAAATTAATTTTGAAAATGAAAAAATTAAGTTGGGCACTCAATATTTGTTATTTGCCTTTATTTGTCAAGTCGGCCTTCTTCTTAGTGGTTTTTATTTTATTTTAAGGCTTATTTGCTAGGTCGGCCTCATGGTTGATTAGGGTGAGCGCTCTATATAATGGGGGAGTATTGCTTTAAGTTTCAAATCATTCATTCATCCTTCTAAATGCGAAATTGAGGAGCAAATTGGAGAGGCGAATTTCTTGCTAGATTGAAGGATAATTTCCAGATTTTGGAAGATATTTGAAGGCGAATTTCCTGATTTTGAAGAAGCTAGTGGAAGGTAGAGCTCTTTTGAAGACTAATGGAGGCGTAATTCATCCAAGGGAAGACTACAATCTAAACCTTGTCTAGCAAAATCCAGTCTTCTTTCATCATTTTCGAAGGTCTTAGAATTAAGTACTCAAGAGAAGGTATGGAAATCATTTTGATATTCTTCGTCAAGGCTTGTTTCAATTTCATAGCAATTTTTGAAAAGAAGTCTAAGACTTGAGAGTTTGATTTTGTTGATTAATTAATTAGGAAATGAAGAATTCTAGATTTATCATGAAATTTCCTAATCAATATCTTGAATTTTCCCTTTAGAGAGTCTTAATTTCTACATTTTAAGATATAATGCTTAAAGACTAATTTTGGAATTTTTGTGTAGGCATCAAATGGCGGCCCGGAGTCGAAAGATCTATTACTTGGCAGACTCTCATCAAAGAAAATCAAGCCAGATCAAGGACGGTCTCCTCCAAGAAGATCGAGCAAGGATAAGGGCGACCTCTTCCAATCCAGCATTCCAAGGCGAGGTACATCATCATCCTGCACATCAAGGACAAAATAAGTCAGAGCAAGGGTTCGTTGAAGAAGCAGATAGTTTTAGAAAAGTTAATTAAAGCTAGCTTCTCAGCATCACCAAATTGGATATCTACCAAGTTCCAAGTGTTAGATAAGGTGGCATCCCAATCATCACTCCTCTAGTCAGATTGGTCCACCTCAGCGTGTCCAGATTCAATTTACCTAACTCATGGGAGATGGCACAAACTTCTATGTACCTACCCCAGCTATCCATTGGTCAAATTTTCCAGAGAAGACATGTGTCCAATTAATACAATTATTTCATTGGTCAGAATAAAGTTTGTTGTAACAAACCCTAATTAGGGTTTTCATTGTAGAATCTTGGCCATTGATCTCAAATTGATCTTAGCCATTGAATTGTATTAAGGGCACTATATAAACCCCGGCTCTTCATTTGTAAAGGCTAATAGAAGATAGATAGTTAGTAGTTAGAAGGTGAATAGTCAGTTGATAGAATAGCAATTAGAGTAGAATAGGAGGACAAGGCAAGAAATTGTTGCCATTGATTGCAAATAAACTCCATTTTCATTGAAGTAATGGTGAAGTGTGTCGTTTCTTGCAATATGCATGGTTTCTTGTTGAATCTTCAATTCTAGATGGTAGATGATTAGATCGAATGAAGGAAATTGTTGAATGCACCTGTGTGGAATCCGTCTAATCCAAACCACTAGCCTCTTGCTGATGGTAAGTGTGCCTTGCGTGGTCAACTGGAATAAAATGAGCTTAATCTTAAGTCATTACACGTCTATTGTTTCATGCATTATCTTGAATGGTGATTAGTGTCTGATGGTGTAAGATTTGAACATATTGGAAGCACCCCTTAGAAGATCGCATTGAGTTGGTGTCGAATTGTTCAAGCCTGATGGTGAGACCCAGCCTAGTAGGACTCCACCTAGTCATTCATCCATCTTCTCGCATTCTAGGTAGTAGAGTAGACTTTCTTAACCTTGCATCTTTTGCCATTTGTTTGTCTTCCAGTTAGTAAATAGAACTCGTGATTCCAGTAAATCAGACGTTTAGTCGACAAGTGTAAGTCCCCTTTTGATTCCAGCAAATCACATCATACCACAGAGAGCTTATCCACACGTAGAGATCCTACAACAAAGAACCTTGAAGTCATCCCGATTGATCCTTTTCGCGACATCTTCAGCATTCGGAGACTTTATTCAAGAGAGGATAAGGTACCTTTAGGTATTTTATTCTGTGTTCGCATGTGCATAAAAAACACATCAACAGTAACCTGCCCCTTTTTAATGTATGCTTCATACGAAGTGCTTAGTGAGAGGATGAGAGTGATATTACTCCCAATTTATCCCTTAGGTACTCAAAAGTCTCTTTTGGAAGAGGCTTTGTAAAGATATCTGCTAACTGTTCTATTGTTGGAACATATTCCAACTTTACTTGCTGCTCAAGAACCTGGTCTCTTAAGAAATGAATTTTGATAGGGATGTGTTTTGTCCTGGAGTGCATCACTGGATTCTTTGACATACTGATTGCACTTGTATTATCACAATAGATAGAGATAGGATGATCATACTCAATCTTAACATCTTGAAAGGTTTGTTTCATCCACAATACTTGCGTAGAACATGCTGCTGCTGCAATGTACTCTGCCTCTGTGGTAGATAGAGATATTGAAGCCTGATTTTTGCTCAACTAGGATACAAGGTTGTTGCCAAGGAAAAAGACTCCTCCACTGGTGCTTTTGCTATCATCCTTGTCACTTGCCCAATCAGCATCTGTGTATGCTTTGAGAGTGAAATCATCACATTTTGGGTACCACAATCCTAAATTCATTGTACCCTTCAAATACTTGAAGATTCTTTTAACTGCCTGTACATGTGTTTCCTTTGGTGATGCTTGATACTGTGCTGCTACACCAACAACTTGCATTATATCTGGCCTGGTAGCTGTTACATATAAGAGACTTCCAATCATGGATCTATATTGAGTCTGACTCGCATCAGGGGATTCATCATTTTTACTAAGTTTGTAACTAGTGACCATAGGAGTATTGATAGGATGGCAATCCTCCATTCTAAATTTCTTCAACATCTCCCTAACATAGTCTGTGAGAGAAATATCCCTTCATTTGATTGTGAAATCTGCAATTCCAAGAAGAAAGAAAGTTCTCCAAGCATAGACATCTCGAATTCTTTTTGCATGTTAGAAGCAAATTCTTCACACATTTGATTCTTACTACCACCAAAAATGATATCATCTACATAAACAACTACAATCAGCAAATGATTACCTTCACATCTGAAGTACAAATTACTGTCTGCTGCTCGTCTTTTAAACCCTTGTGTTTGAAGGTAGTTGTCTAATCTGGAGTACCATGCTCTAGGGCCTTGTTTGAGACCATAGAGTGCCTTCTTTAATCTGCATACATAATCTTCCTCTTCTGATAGGATAAATCCTTCGGGCTGTTCAATATACACTTCCTCTTCTAAATCGCCATTTAGAAAGGCTGATTTCACGTCCATTTGATAAACTTTGAAACCCTTATGACTTGCAAGAGCTAGAAACATTCTGATAGCTTCCAATTTGGCAACTGGGGCAAATGTTTCTTCAAAATTGACTCCCTCCACTTGTGCATAACCCTTACACACAAGCCTTGCCTTATTTCTTGTAATTTCGCCATCCTCATTCATTTTATTGCGAAAAACCCACTTGGTCCCAATGACATTTTTATTTGAGGGTCTTGGAACAAGCTCCCATGTGTGATTTCTTTCAATTTGGTCCAACTCCTCATTCATAGCATTTACCCAATACTTGTCTTCACTAGCTTCATCAAAATTCTTTGGTTCTATCTTAGAAAGTAGACAGAAATGAGCATGTTCTGTGGTGGTAGCTAGTCTCCTCCTTGTCTGAATGTTTGTATCCAACTCTCCAATAACCAAGCTTTCTGGATGATTTTTTTGAACAAACTTTGATGGAGTTTTTGATGGTGTTTTTAAAGGTGTCTTTGATGGTGTTTTTGATGGAGTTTCAAAACTTTCTTGTTCCTCATTTTCACTTTCTTCTTTTAATTCTTCTTCATCACTTTGTTCCTTAGGATGATCTTCTATAGCTTTCTCAAATTGCTTTCCTTCATCTATCTTCACATTAGCACTTTCAACTATCTTGTGAAGTCTTTTATTGTAGCATTTATAAGCTTTGCTTCTGGTGGAATATCCAAGAAAGATTCCTTCATCTGACCGGGCATCAAACTTTCCCAAGCCCTCTTCATCTCTTCTAATGTAGCAAGTGCTGCCAAAAATTCTGAAATAATCAACAGTTGCAGCCCTTTCGTTTCCATAGTTTGTATGGTGTCTTGTCGTTGTTTACCCTTATTTGCGCTCTATTCAATATGTACACTGCTGTGTGAACTGCTTCTTTCCAAAAAGTGTCTACAATCTTTGATTCATTCAACATAGCTCTTGCCATTTCCTGAACTGTCCTATTCTTCCTTTCGACAACTCCATTTTGTTGTGGAGTTCTTGCTGTTGAAAGTTGTCTTCTTATTCCATGTTTTGTGCAAAAATCTTCAAACTCATTTGAAGTGAATTCCCCTCCTTGGTCTGATCTAAGACACTTAATTTTGACATCCATCTCATTTTCAACTAACTCTTTGAAGGTTTTAAATTTTGCAAGAGCTTCAGATTTTTCTTTTAGAAAGGCGACCCAAGTCATCCTAGAGTAATCGTCTATGAGTAGCATAAAATACCTTTCCCCTTGCAAACTTTTTGTTCTGGTTGGTCCGCATAAGTCTATATGTATCAGCTCTAGAGGCTTTGAAGATGAGTATTCTTTGGATTTAAAACTTACTCGAGTTTGTTTCCCAAATTGACATTGTTTGCAAATGACATTAGATGGTTTTGTAATTCTAGGCATATCCCTCTCTGCTTCCTTTTTGCTGATCTTGACAAGATTGTCAAAGTTAAGGTGGCCTAGCCTTTTGTGCCATAGCTAGTTTTCATCCTCTTGAACAAAATTACACGTTTCTTCATTTATTTCATTTAGAATATATAAATTATTTGCAGTTCTATGGGCATTTGCAATGATTCTTCCATTCTTTTTAATCTCACATCCCTTTGACAAAAATGTCACACTATGTCCTTGATCACAAAGCTGGCTAACACTTAATAAATTTTCTTTTAAGCCTTTGACGTATAGCACATTCTCAGTTTTAGTCTTTCCATAATCTAAACTAAGTGTTCCTTTACCTTTTATTTCTCTTTTTGTGTTATCACCAAACCTTACTGATCCTTTATCTGCTGGTTCAAAAGAGATGAGTTTGTTTCCGTCCCCTGTCATGTGCCTTGAGCATCCGCTGTCTACATACCATATATCCTTCTTGTTCTTTGCATGAAGAGCTATTTGAACAAATAAGGATTCTTTCTCTTCTTCTTGTTTTTTCTTCCAAGTCATTCTAGATGTTTCCTCCCTTTTGATAGGTACATCTCCCTTTCTTGGTAAACTAGGGAAGATAGTTCGGTAGAATCTGGCTATGTGTCTAAAATTGTGACACTTATAACATATTACATCATAATTCATTAGAGGAGAAAATGAATTATATTTCTTTGGAGTGAAGTTAGAAATATTTCTAGTATGACTTCTACAATCATTTGCTTTATGACCAAACTTATAGCATGAAAAACAATGTCCTTTGAATGGATAATAATTATTAGTTACATGTGATTTCTTTATGTGAGATGTTTTCAACATATTTGTGGGAGGATGAGATTTTTGAGCGTCATTCTTCCTTCTTTTGTTTTCTACTGTCTTCCATGAATCATCCAAAGTTTTTGACTTAGTAGCATTTGCTATTTGATCCTCTTCATGTCCTAGACCTGATTTAATGAACGTAGGTCTTTGTGCCTTAAGAAGTCGATCCATTTTCTTGGTGCTGTCTTCAAATTTTTGAAGTTTCCCCAAGTCTTATTTTAAGGAGACAATTTCTAATTCTAATTTGTTGCATCCTTCCTCTTTTCTTTTAAGCTGATCCCTTATTTCCTTCTCATTCTTCTTTGCTTCCTCCAATTGTATTTTTAAGTCTTCAATGAGCTTGCTTGATTCTTGTAATTTTGTCTTATATTTTGAGACCCTTCCTTTTAGCTTTTCATTTTGTTTATATGCATAATGTAACTCTTCTTCAAGATCTACATCTTCTTCATCACATATAGCCTCTTGTCCTTCTTCCTTCTCATCTTCATCATCTTCGACTTTCATTGCCATAAAAAGAATCTCTTTTCCATCACTACTGGACATATCTTCAGAACTTTCCTCCGATGAACTGGAACTTTGCTTAGAGTAGAAGCTTTTCTTATGTTTTGAGTAGTTCTTCTTGAAGTATTTCTTTCCTTTCTTCTTTGAATAGCTTTTCTTCTCCTCTTCACTGCTATCACTTTCATTTTGAGGACACTTTGAAGCATAATGCCCAACCTTGCCACAATTGAAACATTTGAAAGGGAATTTGCCTTTGTATTTGCCTTTGCCCTTTTTGAACTTTCTCATGAAGTAAGCTTCAGCCTCATCTGATTCACTGCTTGTACTCTCGTTTGGTGTATGATTTTTGTTCTTGCCCTTTGATGCTTTGAAAGATACCTCCTTTTGTGATGGTTTGTCTTCTCTCCTCATTTCATAGGCTGTGACGATTCCAAACAATTCATCTTTTGTTAATGTTTTCAAATCCTTCATTTCTTCTATTGCTGATATCTTAGGATCAGATTTCATTGTCAATGTTCTCAACAACTTTTGAACGAGAGGTGTGTCTTCAACTTCTTCTCCTAATGCTGTGATTGCATTTCGATTTCATCCACACGCAAAAAGTAGGTGGCGATATCTTCATCTTCCTTCATTTTGAGGCTTTCAAATTTCATTCTAAGTGATTGAAGCTTGGCCTCTCTTACCTTTTCATCCCCTTCATAGATACTTTTCAGTTTGTTCCATTTCTCTTTTGCTGATTTGCAATGCATGACTTTTGTAAATTCAGAATCAGCCAGGCTGCATAGGAGAGCATGTTCTGCTTTGGCATTATTCTCACTTTTCCTCTTTCTTGCTGCATCGGTCGGAGGAGTTGATGGAGGTGTTTATCCATCTACCACGGATTGCCAAACATCATAGCCAAGTGCGTTCAGATAGGCTTTCTTCTTGATACTCCAAAATGCTTAATTTGTCCCATCGAAAATTGGATTTCTAACTGCATAGTTATCTACCATTGTGCTCTTTTGAGGATCTACCTTCAAGCTGTAAGGCTATCTTCGAAGGAACCGGATTTGATACCAATTGAAGAGCACACAGTTATACTGAGAGGGGGGGGTGAATCAGTATAATGAAACTTTTCAATTCAATATTTTATATGATAGAATCAATCACTAAAAATAATTTTGCATATGAACACAATAACACAAAGATTTAAGTGGAAACCCAATGTGGGAGAAAATCACTTAAAATGAATGCTATATATTTATGTTCTTTTACAATTTTGCAAGCACCAACCCACTGGAAGCACCAACTCCCTAACTCTGTTTTGTGAGCACCAACCCACTGGAAGCACCAACCCCCGAACTCTGTTTTGTGAGCACCAACCCACTGGAAGCACCAACTCTCTCTGCTGAAATTGTGAGCACCAACTCACTCTTCACAAATCTAATTTTCCATCTTGAACATGTTGCTGTAACAATGGATGATGGACAATGGTAACACTCTTTAAATCTGCATACTCATCTTCATACAAATATGTCACAATTTCTTTCTTAAATCTGCTGTAAGCTGATCATAAATCTGCCTTACTCTTCATTTCAAATCTGCATGTGCTAAGTTTATATATCTGCTATTATATTCTAAACTTATGCTCTTTTAAGACTGATTGTTCATGTTTCTCTTTGCACAACTCTTACTTTACCTACGTGAGGTATACTTTCAAAAATCCACAGTTTTATACAAAGAATATATATCCAGCATATCAACATCCTTCTCAAAGCATTTTTAAAAATTCATATATATATGTGCTAGTTCCACCGGTTGCAAACCAACATGACTTTTAGTTTGAAAAGTCATATCCTTCAATATTTCAATAATTTCTTTTTGTTAAATTCTATTAATAAACTTTTTACATGAGTATTTGTTTGCCAAACACTTTTGTTTATATTAAAAAACTCTTATGCCACTATACCTTAGACAATACTTTTCATAATAAACAAACCACTGAACTTAATGAAGCTCGATAATATGTATTGTAAAAATAAGGTATGTAATTTATTTAGGATATTATTTTCTCCCAGCCGGTATTAAGTAAGTTCCGCAAAACACAAAGTTTAATAATTTTTGCTGTCGAGATTTATTTTTCACTTTTAATTTTGCCGCTCCATATCTATCTCCGCTTTAATTGATTTAAAGTGTGCCGCCGATAATATTGTTCAATATATTAACGTTGATGAGGTGCTATAAAAAATACTTGGTTAATACATCCACCATCAAAACATTTTTTCGCTTTAATAAACTTGTCGCTATATTAATATATTTGCCGATAATTATAAAGTCTTTCCATATTATATATCGGGTAATAAATATATCGGATTATTTATAAAGTCTTTCCCTTAATAGTTTTCATTTGATTTCTATTTTTGCCTTCAGAAAATGATATAGATACGAACCATGCTCACTGTAATCTTCTGCTTCATCGTGCTGATTTGCCAGGAAACTTCCAAACCAACACCCGACTCTAGGATATATTTTAGATACTTTCATTCTTTCTGTGATGTCATTTTAGATGCTTCCTGCTTTCAATTAATTTGACATCAATGACAATACTTGCATCATACTGTGCCTTTTCTCGGCCCCACCAATCTTACGGTGGAAAATAAAAATGCTTGTAAGGCATTAACAATGCCATTTCAACCACCGACTTTAGCATTTTCTTTGACCAATCAAAACATGGGCTGAGGGTAATTTCCTTTGATGCTTCTAAGGCATGAATTAAGGATTTTGTTTTTTCCTTTGCCTAGCCAAAAGTGCGACATAAGAAATAAATCCTTCCTTAGGCTAAGGAAATGAGCGATCAAGCATTGGAAATACTTCCTTAGACTAAGTAAATCAGCAATAAGGATGAGGATTACTTCCTTAGGCTAAGGAAATGACTTCCTTAAGCTAAGGTAATCAGCGACAAAGACATGAAGGACTTCCTTAAGCAAAGGAAGTAGGTGATTTAAAGAAATAAGCAATTGTCATCGCCCGCAAAGATGTGTGACTTAAGGAAAATCGTTTTGAGATACATTGAATGGGCCCCATGATATCAAAGGAGACGTAATTATCTAAATTTCAAATTGAAGATTCAGGTCGGCCTCTTGTTTTAATTGCAAATCATTTTATTTTGGATCACAAGTGAGCCTTGTGATGAGGTATTGCACCCTATGAAGCAACTATAAAGTTGTGTTTGATCAAACACACACAATTGATATTGCTAGCTCATGAGGCAGTGATTCAAATCATACATATCAGTCAAGATTATCATTGCTAGAAGGCGAATTCATTCTTTTTGGGTGGTGATTTTCATTTGGACTAAGGTGAAGTCATTGGAGGCATCAAACTTGATCAGTTTGCATAGCGAATTGACTTCCCACATCAGCAAATTGATCAAATTAGGCATATAAAGTGAAAAATCAGACCTGGTTACAAGAAACTCAGACTTAGTCAGACCTCCCAAAAGATCTAAAATCAGGCCACTTAAAGTATCAGATGAAAGAGAGTTGTAAAATCAGCATATATCAAGTGTGTTTGATAGTCTTTTGTTTGTTTTGCAGGCAACAAAAGAAGAGGATGAAAGAGTAGGTTGTGGATAGCACCAAGGAAATCATCACAAATTCAAGGCCAGCAACACGGGGAGTTCAACATGTCCAAGGCAAAGAATCAAGTTCTATAGGCAACATCAAGGCAAAGAGTGGTGATCAACATCAAGCATTCAAGGAGGGACTTTTACACAATCTTGAATTTCCTCCGGAAATCCAAGAAGCATTGCTAGTACAAAGGAGTAGTCAAGAAAGGGAAAGAAGATCAAAGACAATCAAGATGAAGGAGTTTCTACACAAGACAAGGTAAATGCAAGTTCAAGATAGAAGTTAGTTTTAGAAGAGTTAATCAAAGTTAGAGGATCGATTTGAGCAAAGTCATCATCACATCAAGAGCTTGGAAATGTTGAGTATCAAGAGATATGCATCATCCATTCAGACACTTGTGATGAGTTACAAAGATCAAGCTAGCTGAGGTGGCGCCAAATCATCACTTATCCAATCACATCATTTCAAGCTAAGGCATCTAGATTCAATGCACCTAGCTTATCCATCAAATAGGATAACTACCACACATGGGCACAAAAGTTGATGCACCTACTGTCATCATCTATTGGTCGATTTTTCAAAGGACGTGTCCCATCAATTGTAAATTTATCATTGGTCAAGCATTAAATGCTTTGTAATGGGTGTAACAAACCCTAATTAGGGTTTCTATCTTTCAATCTTCGCCATTGATTGTGAATCAATCTGAGCCACTCAATTGTGATGAGAGCACTATATAAGGCTCCACTTCTTCATTTGTAAAGGTTAATAGTGAATAGTTAGTAGCTCAAGAATAGATAGCAAGTAGTTAGAGTAGAGTAGGAAGAAAGGCAAAGATTGTTGCCAAGACATTGTTGTTTAGAAACATGTAAACTTCATTGAAGATATGGTGAACTCTATGTGTTGATTCAACAATTTGCATGGTCTCTACTTCTAATTTGATTTTCATGTTGTTTAGATGAATGGAAGAGCTTTGTGTATGATCAGTGGTGAAATTTGTACATCCATACTACTAACACCTTGCTGATTGTAAAGTGCCTTGCATAGTCAATTAGATTCATCTTAGCCAAAGCTTAACTTCAATTATCATTCCTACATTGATATGCATCAACTTGGTAGTATCTATGCTTGTAGTGGTGATTTGAAAATCATCAAGCTATCCCTAGAAGATCGCACTAGCCTTGTGGAGATGTTCTCTGCATGTCAAAGCAAAGCTAACTAAGTTTCATCAATGATTTTCCATTGCTCTTATATTCCTAGGATTAGCTTTAGCTCTCTCAATCCTATCCTTTTTCCCTTTTTTTTAATCAAGTGAAATTCCCACGTTCCGGCAACTTGCAAGCATTTCAAGCTTTCAAATGTAAGTCCACCTTGTGATTCCAACAATATCACATCAAATACAACTGAGTCTATCCAAGAACACGTCAAGACTTGACATTCGAGAACCTTGGAGTCGTCCCATTTGATTACGCAGCTTAGCATTTGGGGAGTCTTTGTTCAAGAGAGGATAGAATACTTGGTATTTTATTTTGTGTTGCTTAGTGCATAAAAACACCATCAATAGAATTGGCGCTAGGAGGGCTCGACCAAGAATGAGCACTTGAAGGAATACATGAATAGTTGATGCCGGAGCTTATCAAGACAATCTGGAAGCAGTCACTAACAAAATTTGCACAAGAAAGGAAGGTGATCGCTAGACTATCAATTGGACTTGTAAAATAAACGAAGCAATTCATGCAGCTGGAACCAATTGAAGACACCAATTTTTTATAATTTTTTTTAATAATTTATAGAAAATCTGAAAATAGGTGTATATTTGTAAAACTAATTATGAATATAGACTGTGTATAAGGAAATTGAAGGCAACAGCCCAAACCAACAAGTTGAATATTTCAACACTGCAAATCCTTTTGCTATTATATGTGATTATATATATGATAATATGAATATAGATTATATATATAAGAATATGAATATAGATATATTCACAAGAATGAAAAAAGAAAATGTATATCATACGAAAATTCTCGACTCTCAAGGATCTAATAGAATTCATCCCCATTGTGCATATTGCAAAGTCTACATAAAGGAATTAAAAGAACAACAACAAGAATATAGAAAATATGAGTATCTTTTGAGTTTTTGCATCGAATTGCAAATAGTTGAATGGCAAATACTTGTCGTCTTTTTAGCTCACGGTGACTGCTGCCTTGCGTTGGCTTATCTTTTCTCTTCTATGGTGTGTTTATTTTCCATCTTTCTGGTGTATTTAACTTTTAATTTTTAGGGGCTTTTTTTTAATTTGTGTGGGAGTTAACACCTTTTGCATGGGAGACAGCAAGAGTCTTCCAGAGACTGCAGTTGAAAGTCTCCTGCAATTGGAGACATTTGAGGCAAGGTCTCCGGTACTGGGACACATCTCAAAGACGTCTGGGTCTCCGAGATGCATCCTAGAGGGTTGGAGATGGGTCTCCGTGGAACTATGTATAAACCATAAAATTCCAAAAAATCAGAAAATTCAAAAAAGAAAGATTTCTCAATGGAGCAGCAGCATCACCAAGATGAGCAGGAAGTTGATATCTTTCATCTTTGGTGGAGATTGAATGCACAACTACATCCAAATAACTTGTCAGACTTTCCATCGCTAGGACAACGTAGAATCCGTGAGACAAATGAACACGATGAAATGCATTGCATGACATTCTTGTCAAGGATAGAATCAGCAGTACAAGGAAAGATCTTCTTTTGGGATGTTCCCAAGACAGAGGCAGAAGAAGGCAATTTCAATGCCCCAATGAGCAATGATCCTCTTTCAAGATTCATGGGAATGATCAAAAGTCAGCTTGCTTTGAAAGGTAGATTGTGCTTAGAGAAGATATTGCTACTATTATGGTGTAGAATTCACAATGCACCCCATTCCGAATTCACTTGCCTCTTATGACAAGAGGTTATCAACGGAATCAGATGCCAATTTGGATTGCCGATCCTATCTTGGGACGAGTATATTAGAGAAAGGGCTTGGAATGCATTCCTTGTAGCTGTTGATTGTAGATCAGTACAAGAACAAGGTGTTGTGACATCATTTGATAGTGAACGAAGCTAGTTGCAAGTCGATGACACAAGTCCACATGATGATAAATGTATTGCAATGGATAGCCTTTCACACCTTGCACCTAAAAAGGAATATGCTACAAATTCATCCGAAGAAGAAAAATCACAAGAAGATAGTGTAAGTGAGCCGGTTGAAATAAAAGCAGTGACAAGCAATGATCAAAGTGTCAATCTGACAGTCGGGGAAGACAATGATTAACATCCATTGCAAGAGGAAGAAGTCCTTGAAGAATTTTCACTCGAGCTACAAAAGGAGATTATTGAGAATGAATTACAAGAAGTTTCAAGTAGCAGCCTTGAAGGAGGTGATGATCAAATGGAGATGTTGAATGTAGAACTTCATTATCACGAGCAAGCCCAAATATGAAGAACAATTTGAGGGGGCGCTGAAAGACCTCATGGAAGAAGTGCAAGAGGAGTCATTGCCGACATTATTCCAAGACAAGCGAGTCGCTGCGAGTGGCATGATTCGTCATCAACTCCGACCTCCCGAAGCATTATTTGAAGAGTGGCCAGCTGATAGCACGATTCCACTCAATGGTCAAATTGTTACAGTGAGTGACAGTCTTGCATACCTTGCATCCAAGGAAGATGAAGAAATAGTTGAAGATGTTCAAGCCACCAAGATGATAGCAAGCGAAGACCCATGCGTGGAGACATGAAGACATGAAGTTCTACAAACTGTGGATACTTGTGAGGATCATCAAGCAATTGAGAGCAAAAATATAGCTGGAAGCATAAGTGACTTGGAGGACTATCATAATTCACTACCACTTGATCCTTCACCATTCAAAGAACTTGGCCTTGATTCTGATCACATTTTCATCCAAGTTGTGCATTCTTTAAGAGGTGGAAATTCAATTTATTATTTGTAATTGTAGGAATACATTTTTATAGGTACATTAGTCTTGTGGAATTCATAAACATCATTTGTTTTGAATTAAGGTAAACAGGGATTTTGAAAGGGCCAGACCCTTGAACAATCAGAAAGAAAAGTATTAAGCACAACAAAGAACCCACAAAAAGCAAAGCTTACTCTTACAAATAACCAACCCAAATCAGGGTGGTCTGAAGCCAAACTGTTCCAGTGATTTTTGTATTATTTTTTGGAACAAGAAGCTGATCCATCCTTCAACCTCGAATCTATGAGAGAGGTATCCAATACCAAATTTTCAACTAAAGCATCCTCTCCAATTTCTTCTTCCTGTGCTTCATCAGTGGTTATCATGTACTGTTCAGCAGCAACGCGTTTTTCTAAACATCACTTGTTTCGATTGAATGAAGTTACTATATCTATATTATGTGAAGAAAAATCTTGTTCGGAGTTAATGCTTGATTCTTAGCATGCTATTGTCTGAAGATGTGAAGCTGTCTCAGCTTTTCTGGATAAACTGTATAGAAGATTTTGTTGAACATTTCAAGTGAGGACTCGTCTTCAGGGAAACAAATATGAGTAAGGTAGCTCACTCAAGGACAAAAGTTTCTACCCAATTGATCCAGAAAAAGAATAGGCAATGTTTCCTCTAGAAATATTCTCTCTAAAGTTTCTAATTGTTGTTTCATATTTTTGATGAAGATAACTCTGCCTTGAAATGATTTATGTTTGATTGTTTTTACCTTTTTTCATTCGTACACATTATATGTCTCTCACATTATATTGTGTGTGTGAGTGAGTGATTGGCTTTGTTTCAAGGACATATCAAGATCGAGAAGAACAGACAAATAAACTGAAGATTTCTGAATACTATTTCTTCCATTTACAGGAGTTAAGCTCTGCTAAAAAAGCTGGAAGTTCAAGTACACCTGCACCTTCTACTGGTGAGAATAAATAATTTAAAAAATAAATTACAAATTGTTCATCAATTCAAAAAAATGTATCCTTATTTGTTGTCTTTATGCTGTAATGAGTGACATTTGACTTTTGATTTTCAGTTCTGAGACCTTGTATAGAGTTATCGTTTTGTTTTGCTTGTCCCTGATGTTTTCTTTTCTGAGCTTCCATCTTAAATTTTGGCAGGTCTTTCACAAGTGAACTCTACACAGGTAAGAAAGCAACGTCTTTTATTGTTATATATCTTTAAGGTTCTATTAGCACATACAGTATTTTGTTGCAGGTTTCAGTAGCATGTGCAGTATTTAGTTGCTTCTTTTGTTTCTGTTTTGGTAGTGAGTACTTTATGGGATGGATTATTACAAATGATTTTATTAAAATGTATGATCAATAATTTCAGGGATCCAATCAAGAATCAAAGATCATTAGGCTCATGGAGCTTGGGTTTGACCGTGCAACAGTGATTCAAGCACTAACTCTTTTTAATGGAAATGAAGAACAAGCTGCTGGTTACTTGTTTGGGGGCTGATGAGAAACTCATGTCCTTTGTGGTTATTAAGAATATTATTCAGACTTAAAAAAATTCCACAGTTTCATGATTAAGTGGCGATTTCTGTGAGGAGATCACATTTTATGATGGTGGTCTTATTGCACACTCTATACATTTATTTATTTATTCCAAGTGCTGTTATCTTGACTGCCAAATGCATTTTTTTTGCAGCTCCATTAATTTAGAAAATTAATTTTTTTCATCATCTGGCATTGTGATATTTTGGCTAATATTAAAATGGTATTTCAATAAAATATATCTCCGATTTAGGGGATAGCAAGTAAATATAAAATATACACGGTGAAAAATTGTTTTCAAAATTTTGTTTATTTTATTTGCTGCAGTAAATTTGAATTAGTAACAAGAGTAAATAGTTATTGAAATTTTAAATCATTTTCACACCCTTAGTTCTACAAAAAAATATTTTCATAAAATCATTCCTGCTACCCAAGAGTGAGCAGACTGAAACTAAAAAACTTCATTGCTGCTGCTGTTTTATTGAAATTAACCAAAGAAGGGATGAATTTTATCTTCCTTTACTAGTTATTAGGTGTGGAAATATTTTACATATAATTTCAGTGTTACCTATGAATTAACACAGAATTCTCTCTCTCTCTCTCTCTCTCTCTCTCTCTCTCTCTCTCTCTCTCTCCCTGCCCACCCCTCCTTTGTTCTTTACTTCTGAGTGATTAGATAGGGGTTTCATATCATCACTGTCATTTCACTCTCAATATATATCACTCAGCATTCAGGACAGAACTAAAGTGAGGAGGATTTTTAAAAAAATACGATCAGTCTCCAAGGGAGTCATAGATATCTGCCCATTTCTGATTTGTTCAAGAAGATCAAAGAGAGCAAACAATAAAGATCAGGCAACACACCATTAATAATTGCAAGGTCTCAGTGATTCCTCAATTTTTTATGTTATTTCTGATGTCTCCTCCACATTTCTTCTGGAGTGTTCCTGAGGATGTTCCCATGTCACACGGATGAAAATGAGGAGATATTTTGTTTCCCTCCCTCCATTACGGGGATGTCCAAGACCATGGGAATCGTGGTTCACTATATGAATCAATTCCTCAGCAATGCAACTAAATTCAGAACGTATTTCAACAAAGTTGGTTATTACCCACATAAACGGCTTTTACATATAGCGAAACTTGCACGCAATGATAACTAAAGCCTAACAGTTGAACTAATATCAAAAGCATGATAGGTGAACTGGTATCAAAATCAATTGATTATTGATTTGAAAGAGGACTGCATGACTGGTTGGTTGTCATAGCCGAGTGTGAGCAAAGCCAGCTGGGATCACTACGGTGGTTAAATTTTGTGAAAAATTTAGCTAGCGAAATTGAAAACTAGCAGAGCATCCCCATAATGATATCCACTTTCTGTTTGTGACTATTAAATGCAATATGGTTTGCACACTTTTGTGTTCTATTCTATAAGAGGACACATGTTGGTAAATTAAGGTTTACATTTGATAAATTAAGTTAGGTTGGTTGGGAAGCTATTCCTGTAAAATTTTGGCTTTATAAAGTCAACATATTGAATGTAATTTGAGAAGAATGACTAAAAAATTCCTTTTTATTTTTGCTATTATTTGCAATGTGAAATTTTCAATATCACTCTACATTGGTATTAGAGCATTGATAAAGTTCCGTGTCTATGAAAGAATGGAAGGGAGACGAGAATAGCGAAATGAGGGCCTTGCTGTGTGTGGGATGAAGGCAGTCTTATACCAAGTGTAGCAGAAGGCAGTCTGTATAAGGAGAAAGCTGCTGCGTGTGACAAGACCGCGTGTGGAGAAATTTGCAGCATGTGTTAATGTTTGAGGTTATGTGAAAAGATAGAGGAGAATTAACACTGCAGCATGGAGGCATGGAAAAGAACAGCATAGGGTTATTTGGTGAAGGAATCTTAAAATTGCAATTGATTTCATTTATTTATTTCATCAAAATCAAGGTATGTGCTAGTGACCTCTTTGTTGTCATGAAACATGGTATTAGTTTTTGTAGTGGCCTCTTTTTGTCATGAAACATAGTATTAGTTTTTTGTTAAATAAAAATAGTGACAAGTGATTATATTGTTTTTATTTTAAATGGAGAAAATCATATGTTATTCCAAAGTTTGAAGGTCATGAATATTATACATGACAAGTTAAAGTCCAATTGGTTTTGATAGAAAAAGATATTTGAGATATTATTAATGAAACCATTAAAAATCACAAGATGCAGATGAAGCATAAAAATGGGCAGCAAGATTTTGCAGAGTTACAATAGTGATTGGTCTTGGGCTATCTGATGCGTATTTACATCATACTGATTTGACAAAAACCTTAAATCAAATATGGGAAGGCTTTAAGTCTTTATTTGGTTCATGGGCTTCAAGTGCTAAAATAGGAATGAAGCAAAGACTTTTTGGTTTGAAAATGAAAGAGGGTGATAGTATTGTTCAACATAGTACATTTCATTCTCTTCTTAATCAACTTGTTAGATTAAAATGTATAGTTGATGATGATTATGCCGAAACCATTTTATTAAATAGTATTCCTTCAAATTTCGACAATATTGTATTTATTTTAAACAAATTGAATCCGAGTCCAAGTTTAGAAAATGTGATACCTTACTTAATTGATGAAGAAAAAAGAGTCATTAAAACTCACCTAGTTATTGAGGAAAGTACTTTGTTTGCCAAAAGGAAGACTAATGTTTCAACAGGGAAGACTAATTTCAAATGCTTCTATTATAATAAAAAAAGGACACATTTTAGTGTATTGCATTCAACACGCTAGCGATCTTAGTGATGGCAAGTTAAAAACAGGTAATGCTTTGATTGCTACTAAAATTGAGGGAGAAAGATGTAATTTTGCAATCTATAATCAAGAATCTCCCCACAATGAATATGAAGATGCATATCTTCTCTAATAATTAAATAGGTATACTCGGAGGTTGGAGGAAATGGAGGTAGGAGGCTATCTATAATCGCAAGCTAACTTCTTGCTTAGGGATGATTTATTGCATGAGAAGCACTTTTCCATTTGTCCATGAAGAAAAGAGGGGGCTTGGTGTGGTTTGTGTCCCTTCAAGGAGAAGGGGGGCTAAGTTTTCTTATGGTTGCACTTGTATTCAAGTTTTGATTGGTGTTTTGTACAATAGATGAGGGATTGTTTCCACAACACTAAAGGAGACATTAGACACACTTGGAGGAGATGTGGAGTTTAGGAGGAAAGTTGTCTCATTGTGCAATGAGGTTGGGAACAATTTATGTTCTCATGTGTAGATTTTTGCAGTATGTTTTTGGTTTGTGGATCATAGTTGAATTTAGAAACTTGGTGAGTTATTATTGGTATGTGAATAGTTGAATCCATAGATTAGATATGGATAATTGAATGTTCGGTTGGACAATTAGAACATTTGCCCAGACAAAACGAGTTTGGATTAATGCTTATGCAAAGTTGGTAATCAAAACATTTGCTTAGACGAGGAGTTTGAGTTAATGCTGATGTAGAGTTGGATAATCAAACCATTTCTCTAGACAAAGAAGTTTATGTTAGTAAATTAAGATTTACATATAATAAATTAAGTTAGGTTGGTTGGGATGTTATTTGGAAAATAACGACTTTATAAAAGCAACATGTTGAATAATCCTTTTTTATTTTTGCTATTATTTGCAATGTAAATTTTCAATATTACTCTACAACGCAAATGATGAATGAAAATGATGTTTTTAACCAAAAAAAAACACATGAAGTTAAATCATAGCCTCTTTTATGTAGCATTAGTAGATGGAGAATAAACATATAACTTAGAGTAGGCTAAATCGCAATCTGTAACAAAATAAACTTTCAACCAATTACCAATCACTTACAAGATTCCTCTAATGAAACTTTTTATTGAATTAATCTTAATTAGGGATAACAGTCAGCCCTCCGCGTGATGCTTGAATGTTCTGCAAAATCGCATTTCCTTCTTTGGAGCCTTCTTGACATTGAAGTTTGGGTTGAGATTCAATTATAAGTTCTATTGAAACATCTAGGATCTTGATTACCAATGGCGAAGTATCAAACTATCACTATGAAATTGACATAAGCTACACTTATGAATCAAATTCTATAGGTGCATACATACTGCTACTTACAAATATGTTATGTGGCTAGCAGGGATGATTTTCTAAACGAAATGTCTCTATTGACCAAGATTTACCTGTCATTCCTGTTCTTTCAATGAATAGTTACTGTGCATCCAATATAAATGAAGAAGATGACTAGTCTCTTGCAAGGAACACGCATGCTAGCCTCCCATTAGTTTGTATTTCATGGTTCTGTAATTTTTATTGTATTTCAGTAGTACACATTATTAGAGTCGTGTCATATCGAAATGAGTTTGGGCTTTGCGATTTGACTGTGTACGGGATAAAACTTAAGCGAGTGATGAAGGTGGCATGTGATTTAGAGTAATCTAAGGTAATTAACATTTAGACACTTTAATAGCTTGTTGCTTCGTGAGGAACATTGATTCTCATTGAGTCAAGTTGATAAAGCACATTTAAACAGTGTTCTGCAACTATAGTTTATCATTTCTCAATCCCTTGTAGAAGTGTTTTGTATCTCGAGTCCTATCATTTTTCTTATTGAGAAATTGGATCTATATTGACAATTTGGTAGATAGGAAACCTCATTTTGTTGGGTTTTTTTAATTTTTTAATTTTTTAATTTTTTAATTTTTTAATTTTTTAATTTTTTAATTTTTTAATTTTTTAATTTTTTAATATTGTCTTTTACAGTTGTGAGACAACTGATGTTCAAGATAATCAATAGTTCTTCATTGATAATACAAGGAGTTTAAATTATTTTAAGGCATTATTTCCAATCTTCTAAATGATGGTGATGTAGTAATAATATCAAACACACTATAAAATAGTACCAACTATATCTCGAGAAATCTTTAGCTAGGGAAAAACAATGACTTATTATATACATTAACACAACTTGGAAACACCACTTCCAGTCTTGTCACATGGGTTACAAAATAACAACATAGGGTCCTCATATGATTGCACTCCATCATACTCCTTGTTACCTTACCTCTGCATCCTAACTTCCTTGCTATTGTACTTGCCATTTACTCTTCTATTCTTCTCGATCTTCTTTGCTTGCTTGTAGATGACTTGAAACTACATATTTATACTTTTTATTAGTTTTAGAAATAATTTTCATCGATCTCAAGATGGCACAATTATCAAAACCACATGAAAGATGTTGTTGGCTTGAAATAATGAACTTATGAATTCCAACGGTTCATTTGTGGAGTCTCCAAGTGATACAACTCATATCTCTCCAAGGATCATCACAACCTCTCAAAATATCTATCCCTTGGTGCAAATCCAAAATAATCTTTTGCAAACCAAAATTGTTAATGCATGATAGCTTCGGTAAGATAAATGATTGAATGAGAGATAAATGAAGTCTCTCATTCAATCATTTATCATATCGATAACTATGATAAAACCTTCAAGCAATTAATTCCTCTTTGATAGCCATTCTACATTTGCATATAAATAACCTATTCATTGATAATCATATTATATATTTTGTTTATGTTCATCGATTACTAAATCTTGTATTTCAATTTATATCGATTAACATAATTAATGATAAATATATAATTAATCAAAACACCGATTAATATCGGGTTGCATATGATATATCGGGTGGCATAATAATAAAGGTTACCGATAGTTATCGGGTGTTAAGCCTACACCGATAGTTATCGGTTGTTAAGGCTAACATGCCGATAATTATCGATTGTTAGCATTGTGCGAACACCGATAGACATCGGTTGTTATAATACTTCTGCACCGATTGATATTAACGATGAATATGCATTTGTTTAGTATAAACAAAGAGGCACGATCGAGTAATGTCTTGATCGGTCATGACCAATCAAGGCATTGCTTGATCGTACCCCATTTGTTATTTACTTATATTGAGTGGCATTCGTGAGATAGGACATAGAAAATATTAAATGCTCCTCTCACCTGCCACAAACAAGAAGATAGTCAGATTCATACATTAAGGCAATAATATATACAACAAGATTATTTTAATAGAATACAACTTGCATATTGAATGTAAATTGAACATCATTTACATGGTATCAAAGCCAGGTTAAATCGAACATGAGGCTATTCAATTTCACGTAAAATTCAAATCAAGTATATATTCAACATCACAATCCTATCAATGGCTAGCGCTATCAGATTTGAAGAAAGACTTGCAGGGTTTGACGACTTCTCCGCATGGAAATTCAAAATTCAAATGATTCTAAAAGAAAATAAAGTTGAATCATTTGTAAAGACTAAAACTAAAGAACCTGAGACTGAACCTGGCAGAGCAATTTGGAGAGAAGGAAATTATAAGGCTATCAAAATCATAGTTGATGGGGTAAGGAACAATATTATGCCCATTATAAAGAAACATGAAACAACCTTCAACATGTTCAAAGCACTTGAAGACGCTTTTGAGATATCCAATGCCGGTAGAACCTTGGCTCTAAAAAGAGAGATAAATCATATAGCCATGATAAAAGGGGAATCAATCAATGCCTACTTCATACGAATATCTACCTTAAGGGATGAACTGGCAACCCTAGGATATGAGATCCAAAGCAAATAATTAACCCTCATTTCTTTAGATGGGTTGCCTAGTATCTGGGAAATGTTCGTCCAAGGCATGAGTGCAAGGGATAACTTTCCAAAATTCGATAGGCTAAAGGCTGACTGTCTCCAAGAGGAATCAAGGGAAAATAAGAAAGGGATCAAACAAAAGAATATAGATGAAGATCTTCAAGTTCTAAGTACGAATTCAATCAAAAAGGGCAAGCAGAAGCAATTCAGGAAGAGAAAAAGTCGTCACGGCAAGAACTCCTTCAAGAAGGACCTTTCTCAAATTTAGTGTTACAGACGTGACAAATTTGGGCACTATGTTGCCAAATGTCCAGAAAGAGCTAAACAAGCCACATTTGCCAAAACAGGAAAATCAAAAAGGGAAGAAGACTTCGAGAAGTATGTGCTCTATTCAGCACTCACAAATCAAGCATCAAACAAAGTGAACTCCTGGGTGATTGACAATGGCTCATCCAGACACATCACAGGATTCAGAGAAGTACTAGACTCCATGAAAGAGGAGAATGATGAGGAGGTAACCATCGGAGATGACTCTACACACCCTGTCAAAGGAGTTGGAAACTGCACCATCAAACTAAAGTTAGGTGTATCACTACAACTTAGAGGAGTGCTATATGTTCCAGGCATTAAGAGGAATCTTGTCTCAATATCAGCACTGGAGGACAATGGATACAGAGTGACCTTCATGGACAACAAAGTGTTGGCTTGGCCAAAGAATTCATCCATCAATAAAGCTAAAACAATTGGTCAAAGACAAGGCTACTTGTATGAGCTATGCATAGAGCCCAACTTAGCCCTAATTCATGAAACTACAGATGCCAATGAAACCTGGCATAGAAGACTAGGCCACCTAAATTTTAGAGCTTTATCATCAATGGGAGACCTTGTCACAGGTCTACCTAAGCTAAAGCAATATCATTCAGGGGCATGCACAGGATGTGCCCTAGGTAAAAATACTAAGGGTGCTTTTCAGAGTAGTACTAGGAAAACAAGTACAATTTTAGAGTTAGTTCATTCTGATATATGTGGACCTATGTCTGTAAATTCATTGGGGGGAATTCAATATTATGTAATATTTATTGATGACCACTCTAGGAAAATCTAGATCTACTTTCTGAAATGTAAAGAATCAGAAGAGATCCTTAACAGGTTTAAAGAATTCAAATCACTAACATAAAATTACTCAGGAAACAAAATTAAAACCCTAAGAATTGATAATGGGGGGGAATACACATCAGAATTATTTAAAGAGTTTTGTAAAAATTCAGGGATTAAAAGGGAGTTAACAATACCTTACAACCCTCAACAAAATGGGATAGTAGAAAGGAAAAATAGGACAATCATTGAAGCTGCCAAAGCTATGATTCTTGATCAGAATCTAAATATTAATCTTTGGCCAGAAGCAACTAGCACTGTTGTATATATTCAAAACAGATGTCCTCACTCTCATCTTGAAGATAATACCCTTGAGGAAGTCTTTACTAAATCAAAACTGGATATAAGCCACCTTAGGATTTTTGGATGCCTTGTCTATATTCATGTACCTAAGGAAAAAAGATTAAAATTAGAGCCTTCTGGAAAAAGGCGAATCTTTGTAGGATATAGTGAAACCTCGAAAGCCTATATGATATATATACCTGGTCAAAAGAATATTGAACTAAGTAGGGATGTGATCTTTGAAGAAAACTTAGCCTTCAAAAGATCCCAAAGCTCTCTAGATCCTGAAGTCTATATTCCCAACCCTAGCTTAGATAGAGATCCTACTCCAGAGCTTCAGAGGGAGAATCCTGAGGAAACTATGAGTGAAACTCAAAGTCCACCTAGAGAAAACCTCAAGAAAAGATCACTATGGGCCACCAAAACTATAGAAGAAGCTCAAAAAGTTTGTTGCTCCATTAGGAACCTTCAGAGAAAGCAAAAGGCCTAATAAATTCACTAGCTATGTTGCCCTTATGAATGATCTCTCTAAAACTGAACCAAACAATGTATCAGAGGCACTTGAACATCAAGTATGGAAGGATGCCATGTCTGAAGAGTATCAATCCATTATGAAAAATGATGTTTGGGAGATTGTTCCTAGGCCAACCAAGAAATCTGTGGTTTCATCTAAATAGCTTTTCAAAATCAAACATGCTGCAGACGACAATATTGAAAAGCACAAGGCCAGATTTGTAGCCAGAGGCTTCTTACAAAGGAAGGGAATAGATTATGAAGAAAATTTTGCACTTGTTGTCAGGTATACATCAGTAAGAGCTGTATTAGCCATTGCAACAGCAAAGGGGTGGAAGGTACACCAAATGGATGTTAAGACAACTTTTCTAAATGGTGAGATCTCAGAAGAAGTCTACGTAGAGCAACCTGAAGGTTTTGAAATTCATGATGCAGAGTCTCATGTGTGTAGACTCAAGAAAGCTCTCTATGAGCTCAAACATGCTCCCAGGGCCTGGTATGAAAGAATTGACACCTATCTCTCAGGACTAGGCTTCTCCAAAAATGATGCAGATCCTAATCTCTACTACAAAAGAAATAAAGGTGATATGCTAATATTGATTTTATATGTTGATGACTTATTAATCATAGGAAATGATCACCTTATAGATCAATGCAAGAATGATCTATCCAAAGAATTTGATATGAATGACTTAGGACTCCTTCATTACTTCCTAGGATTGGAAGTATGGCATAATTCTAACAACATTATACTAAACCAAGGAAAGTACACCTTGGATATTTTGAAGAGATTCAGAATGCTAAACTGTAGACCCATGACCTCTCCTATGGAAACCAACTTACATAAACTTAAAGAAGCAACAACAGAGTCACAACCCACTGATCCTACTCAATACAGACAAATGATTGGGTCCTTGATGTACCTGGTAAATACAAGATCAGATATTTGTTATGCAGTTAATGCTCTAAGTCATTGTATGTGTGAACCAAAGGAGATACACTTGGTTGCAGCAAAACACATTATGAGATACCTACAAGGTACCCTAAACCTTGGTCTCAAATATGAGAAAGTTGATATAGACCTACATGGATTTACAAATTCAGATTGGGCTGGAAGTGTGACAGACAGGAAAAGCACTTCAGGGTGTTGCTTCAGTCTAGGTTCAGCTATGATATCTTGGATCAGCAAGAACCAGTCTTCTACAGCTCAAAGCTCCACCGAGGTAGAATACATTGCAGCTTCTATGGCTACTCGAGAGGCAGTATGGCTTAGGAAGATGCTTGTGGGGTTGTTTGGAGAACCTATGAAACCCACTGTTATACACTATGACAACCAAAGTTGCATAAAACTTTCAATAAACCCAGTGTTTCATGACAAATCCAAGCATATTGAGATTCCATACCACTATGTGTGAGATATGGTAGATAGGAATGCAATCCAACTGGAATATGTTTGTACAGGAGATCAAACTGCAGACATTCTGACCAAACCTCTTTCCAGAGTGAAGGTTGATTACTTTAGAAAAGGTTTAGGTATGATAGAAAGGTAATTTGCTTTGTAATCTATAATTGCATACCTATAAGATGTTTAATGTGTAAACCTCTTTGTCATGATAGGACAATTTTTGGATTCTATCCCCTGGGTTCATATCTAAGATGTGACGATCTCTCAAGATAGTGAACACTTGTATGGGGACATTATAAGGTGACGATCTTATAATGTCCAAACTAGTTATCATATTGGATCTCTTGTGTGTCATGGATGTGCCATGATTGTGTTGTGATAAAATATTTGTATAAAGTGTTAGTGCACATATCACAACTTGGATAAGATGAGAAATTAATCCTTCTCATATGATTATCCTTAAATATTGCGTGTGTAGGCAATACTGATATCACATGCTTAGGTGATATCTTGTCAATCACAAGATTGATGTGATGGACTTCAGCATCACGTGTTTAGGTGATACTTCATATCATATGATTAGGTGGTATGATTTCCTAAAAATGTCTAAAATGCTAACTATCAATTGAATTGTGATGCTTGAATATATTGTCTACATTCATCTTACCTAGCTAAGAGGGAGTGTTAATGCATGATAGCTTCGGTAAGATAAATGATTGAATGAGAGATAAATGAAGTCTCTCATTCAATCATTTATCATATCGATAACTATGATAAAACCTTCGAGCAATTAATTGCTCTTTGATAGCCATTCTACATTTGCATATAAATAACCTATTCATTGATAATCATACTATATATTTTGTTTATGTTCATCGATTACTAAATCTTGTATTTCAATTTATATCGATTAACATAATTAATGATAAATATATGATTAATCAAAACACCGATTAATATTGGGTTGCATATGATATATCGGGTGGCATAATAATAAAGGTTACTGATAGTTATCGGGTGTTAAGCCTACACCGATAGTTATCGGTTGTTAAGGCTAACATGCCGATAACTATTGGCTGTTAGCATTGTGCGAACACCGATAGACATCGGTTGTTATAATACTTCCACACTGATTGATATTAACGATGAACATGCATTTGTTTAGTATAAACAAAAAGGCACGATCAAGTAATGTCTTGATCAGTCATGACAGATCAAGGCATTGCTTGATCGTACCCCATTTGTTATATACTTATATTGAGTGGCATTCGTGATATAGGACATAGAAAATATTAAATGCTCCTCTCACCTGCCACAAACAAGAAGATAGTCAGATTCATACATTAAGGCAATAATATATACAACAAGATTATTTTAATAGAATATAATTTGCATATTGAATGTAAATTGAACATCATTTACAAAAATAACCCCCAATTGAACGTCACAATCAACTTGTATATATCTATTCACTCAATTAAAAATTTAGATCAATCCAAATCACCTTGAACTTTGATACCAATCACATAAAGCACAAACAAATCTATTTCTAAAATTGCAACATCCAATTACACAATGTGGTGAGTGTGTTAACTTTTCCTTTTCAAAGACTATCAACTAAATGTCAAACACACTTAACCATAGATTTCCCATTTCCTTGAGAGCAAATCCCTTTTGATGCACTAAGGGCTTCTTGCATTAGATAGTGTGTAGTAGTGATTTTTTTAGTGGCTTATATTTACCAATTAGCTAATAGTTGAAATTGGGGATTCAAAATTTAGCTAATAATACAAGCTATAAAGTGACCTAAATTGCCACTTTTTTTATAATTTTGTTTTTAAGTCCTAGTTAAATAGCTAGTTAATTATTTTATTGAACTTTTATACTCAAAAAATTGTGACACATTTTGATACCTAATTAGATCAAATTCACCTAAATTTTATAACTTATAGTAGAAAATAAAATTAAGTTGACAATAATATAATATATGTATTAGTTACTTTAGGGTCATATCACAAATCTTTAATCAACACCATTGATTTTATATATAATCTAATGGCTAGGGTTGTACTCCATGGTTTAAAATGTACTCGTAGAGCTCCAATGCCAAAGGAGCCCAAAATAGAACCCAACCCATTATATTATAAATAAATTAGTGATGATAAAATTGAATACTCAATGTTTGATTTGAAATATTAGGGAATTATAAATGTTAGCAAGAAATTTGGGGAACATAGACCAAAGTTTGAAGGCCCAAGTACTTTTTGAGTGTTGTAGTTTATACCCCAGACCCAGTCATACAAAGGGAACATTGATTAGATTTGGGTAGGAGACTAATTACTTAATAGAACATAAAGAATATCATATAACATGTCATATATAGAACTCCAAAAAAAAAAGATTAATCATACCAGTTTAGTACATCATATGCATCCTTATATCTCTTATATCTTATATGTCTTTCTTTACGATCTTCTATATCTTCTTATCTACAAACATTCATATCTATAGTCATCTACATACATCTTCTATCATTTACACCTTTCAATATACTTATATCTATGGGATGGGATATGACCCATCTATACTATCCCTATCCTAGATGCTATCTTTCCAATCTCATGCTCCATGGATTCCTTGTAGTAAGATGCAGTAGGATCTGCGTAACTGTGTTTGAACTAAGCTTGAACTAAGCTCCTATCCTGCCAACACCATCCCCTTTCAAAACCTTGACTTGTCCTCAAATCGATTTTGTGGGAATGGAAGAATATCCTTGTATATCTTTTTTAGGTTGGTAAATTATTGTCCTAGAGAGTTTTTGCCAATGGAAGTTGTTGGACTTGTACTTGGATCTGGAAAAGTAGGGTGTCTGCCTCTGAGAGTGTAATATTTATTTGGATTTTTTTGGATTTGTTGGTGAAAATAGTGTTGGCTCTTATTCCTTTGATATTGGAGTTGCTAAAACTACATGTAATGCTTCAATTTCTACCTAGACACGGCCATCCAAATATTTACCCACTAGTAAAGCAATTGTATATGAGTTTATTTTCATATTGATCACCTCATAGGGCAATTGTGAGATCTAGGGGGTCTGGGGTGAATCAATAAATTCCAATTTAAACTCAATTTAAATATTAATAATCACAAATTACTTCTCCAATCATAGATCATAAAACATTAATGCAACGTAATCCAATCTTCACAACAAGCAACGAATAAACAACATGAAAGAGCACACATCCACACAATGAGCACGATATATATATGTGGAAACCAAAGATGGGAAAGCCACAATGAGAATAGTTTCTCGGATATGTTTCCCAAATATAGCCTCACAAAGAAAAATGAATCACTTACAATATGAAGTAGGCACCAATGTACTAGAGACAACAATCCCCTATTGAGTTCGTAGGCACCAACCCACTTGAGATACCAATCCCCTACACAAAGATTGAGCATCAACTCAGTAATAAGACACCAATCCTACCAGATTACAAAGATATAACTTGTGGAATGTCAAGACTATTAATTCAACTTGTGCTCAATCTAATCAACCTCCATACATGCTATCCTACACATCATATGATCTTCTAATTATTGCACACATGATTGGAATGCAACTCATATTAATCACATTGATATTTACATTGAAGCCCTAATTACAAAACATTCTAGTACCACTCACTAGGACAAATCCTAGACATTTATATACATGAATTAAATTTAAAATTACATTCATGTGTCGACCCAAGAATAAGAAATAATATCTACAATTTGGCCACACAAACACTCCTTAACCAAATGTGTCCAAATGTGTAATAGGATAGGTCCAATAGTCCACATGCCACTCCAAAAGATTGAACACACCACACAATTCCCAATGTAGTCCTATCTGGTTCCAATGGTCATCCACATGCTGCCTTCGGTGAGTGCACACCACAAGCCTCTACTGCATCAAGTTGAAACAACAACTTGGATAATTAACCAACATAGTGGCCCTTCTATCACTTCCAAATTTCTATCCGATGAACATAAATTCGAGAAACTTTGGAATATGATAAACCATTTGTAGACATACTCTCCTTTCAAACTATAGGGCATAACTTTGAAGCATGAAGAAATGTGGATCACAACAAGTTACTAGAGCAAGCTCACTGTTTGGGTAACTTACCTCAAACATTTCAGATCAAACTTCGAGATCACTTCTATTAGCACAAATAGATACAACATCATACTACAAACATTCCTCAACTGAGGATACATAGAACCCCCCTTGTCCTCTATCGCATAATCCAGTTGGTATGGGGTTAGCATGCCCTATTGGTGGCTATTGGGTTGTTGACAACATTGTCAGGCCGATAAAGGTATAGCCGCCAGTCTTAGGCGTTGGTGCAACTGAGTGAAAGTGCTAGTCCCCCACTTGTGAGGTTAAAATAATAAAATTTAAAATTTATTTTATAACCTTCCAAAATTGAAATTAAATCCAATTTAAGAATGCTACCAAGTCTACCTACTCTTTGCACCACCATTTGTGGGTGGTACTTTCGGTGCACCACTCTTGGCGTGCTACCACTGTTGGAGGGCTACTAGTGGCTTAGCTCGAGGGCCACTCCTATTTTGCACCTTAAAACCAAATTGACTGTTTTGTCAAATGAATGTAACTTTTGTCTGAAGTGCATTTTTTGACTTTCTATACTCATTGAAAAGGGGTTTTCAAGAACTTAACAATGGTGTGATTTTCTTTTTCCTAATTTGTCCATTTTTGAGAGTGAAGTTCTTTTTTTTTTGATCGGTGATCTTGAGAGTGAAGTTCTTGCAAGAAGTCAAATGTTCCTTTTTCACTTGGAGAGGTTATAACTTGTGCAAATGGAGTCATATTTTATACTGTGGTTTGACATGATTTATTTTCTTTCATTTCAATTTGTGTTGCTTATGGGTTCTTGTGGTGTTATGGTGATTCTATGAGTTTATAAAAAATAGAATCTTGGTGATTTGGTGTTTGAGTCATTGTTTACTTAGTTGTATATCTTAGATTACTCTCATTTGACATAGTTATCGACATTTGTTTGGATTTGTATGTTGCATTGTGGGGTCTACAAGTTGTAAATAAGGGAATATTTGATACTTAATGGTAAATAGAAATGGGGAGAATCGAGGCTTAAAATATTGAGATTGAGAGATGAAATAAAATGAAATAAATGGCATGGGTGGAAAGTAAATTTAGATGAGAGTTATAAGTATGATATTAAGAAAAATTTATATGGGAGGAATTATAACACTAGGTATAGTAGGGCTTGGAGGAGAAAGAGGGTCTAAGAGATAAAAAAGATGGGCTAATTTCAAAATGATGGATGAAAAATATACAAATGAATGGGACAAAAATAAGGGGTATAAAATGGTGGATTAGGTAAAGGTTGAGAGAGTTCAAAAGGAAATTGAGAAGAAAATGGGAACTAGGAAAAAGTCTAGCCTAGAAAGAGAGACAAAGGATCAGAGATGAGAAAAATGTATTAAAAGACTATCAAATTTAGTAAAATATATGAGATTGAAAGAGGGAAGTTGTGAGAATTAGAAATTTTAGGTTATACATAGATGAAAGTAAAAGAAAATAATATGAAAGAACAAGTTCACCAATTGGAAAACAAGGAAAATAGTTAGCTAGTGAAGAAAAATTCCTTGTGATAATGCTCGAGGGCCTCCAAAAAATATCATAGAGTTTAGCATGATATTTATAAAATTTCTTTAATATTTGATGATCTTTACAAAAATTTTCTTTTCAATAATAATGCTCTTAATATAATGAAAAATATAAAATTTATAATTCATATATTAAAATGAGAAGAAGACAAATCTTACTATAGATATTTGGTGATTAGTCAACTAAAAAAAAGTTTTAGTTTTTAGGAGTGAGGGTAAAAATACATTACTACAAACTTAATTGTATGATATGGGAGTTTCCTTTTGTTTTAGGAATTTGCCAAGATAATAGAACCATTTCCTTCATAAGCCTATGAGAGAAAAGCATGAATACAAGCTTACATAATAACCATAATATAAATATTAGAGATATACCACAAAATTAAAAAAAGATATAACCTAGGAAAACCCTCATAAGGGTAAAAAAAACCTCCAAAAGTATCTACACTCAATTTATTATTTAGTAACAAACATTACAATACACTTATAGAGTTTCCATGAATATTTATGCAACATTGAATTCCTCCAATGCATCCTTCATATTTACAAGCATAATGGGTAACCGTGAAACTACACATCCCATGTCATGCTTCACATATGTACTCTAAAAGGGAGCTAAAAATAAATGAAAACTAACACCAACCACTAAACATGTGGTTACTTTTACAAAATCAAGCTCCCACAAAACCATTAAATGGTATTGATAAACCACATGTCTCAAAACTATGCAATTGAAAACCATTGATGCCATTTACTTTTTGGATATAAGTTGACGAAGGGTCTTGTTGTGACTTTTTCACACAATGCCCCATTGCAAATGGGGACCCCCGCCTTTTTCTACTTTCTAGGATAGTTGTAGAGTCTTTTAGCTATTAGCCTTGCATTTTGGAAGAAGTGTGGTATCCCAAGTGACTAAGATATGATCAAGTCAAGGCTTTCTTACTTTAGGATGAAGTCAAGCACACCACTTCCTTTTCCCAACCAAACTTTCAACCTGCCTCTCCCAGCACTACCAGTGGATGCCCAAACCTGATTGCTTCCTTCCCATCTCCTTTCCATCATTCACCTTCTTCCATTTCAACTTCTCCCATTCTCCATCCATCTTACATTTCTACTTGCCCTCACTTCCCTTATATCAACACCTCCTCCATTTCCCTTTCCTACCCTTCTCTACCTTAACTTATCACTACCATCTCACCTATATATTCTATCACCTCTTAACCGTCCCATACACCTTCCCCAATATCCTAAACCTCCCTTTTTGCTTCACCTCCTCCCCCTATCCTATCCTAACACGCCTCCCTTAACACCCTCCACAACCCAGGTTTGCTTCACCTCCTCCCCCTATCCTATGCTAACACGCCTCCCTTAACACCCTCCACAACCCTCCTTGCTACCCCTTTCATAACCCCCTTAGCTTATCCCTTATATCTCCCAATCAACTACACCACCATCCTTAACTTCCCTTTTACTCCTTATAACTCCCACTGCAACTTACCTCGCAACACCCCTTTCACAACCCCCGTATCCCTTTCTTCTTACCCCGTGGCTTCTCCTTATCACACCCTCCCTCATCTCTTCCTTCCCGTGGCATCCTTTCCAAACTCTTTACTTTCAACCCTTCCACAACCATGCCATTTACTACTTGGGCCCCGCCATAGAATTTAACATGGAGAATTAGAAGTTTTTCAAGAACTCCTTTTTTCTATCGTACCTTATGCTTGGGCCCCACCAAAACCTTGGAATGGAAGTAAAAGTTTCGAGGCATTTCTTAAGAATATCCACCTCGCCATTTCCTCTTCCTCTTATAATTATGGCACATGCCTAAGCCCCTTGAATCGACGATGACACACGAGGCAAGGTGTGGTGCCAAGGCAATAGGAAGCTGGCTTTTGAAGTAAAATACATGTCATTTAAACAAAACAATGGAGATTTAAATTCAAAATTAGAAGGCACAGAGTCAAATCAGACTCAAAATGCGAATTTCCAGCAGAAAGAATGAGCTGTATGCAAAAGCAATCACTTTCTTCTGTCAATCTTAAGTAATGACAAACAGAGATAGGTGCATACTTATTACAAAGAAGAATCAAATTTAGGAAAAGACATTGAAGGAGATCAGGCTTCCAACGAATTTGTTCAGGGAGGCCTACTTGGCATAAGGCAATTCAAATCAATCCAAATAAGAAGAGTTGATAAGTATGAATCTGAACATACAAATCAGAATTTAAAGACATGTATTGAATAAGGAAGAGGCCAATTTTGTTAAAAACAAGTCAAACCTGAGTAGGAGGAGGTTCTTGGAGGAAGCATAGGACATTCATTGCCCAGATTTGAGTGCTTTGTTTCATCATTCTGACTATTTTTCAGATCTGGAGCAACATTTCTGTAACTGCCAAGGAATCATTACAAGGGAGATGAAAAGGGAAATGATGTAAGGATATATCTACAATGCAATGAAAATTAGTTCAATCACTTGGGGGTCTTCACAAGGCAAGCAATCAAAAGTTGATAAATCCAATCAACTCGTGCAAATGAGAGAAAAAATGCCGATTAAAAAAGAGAGAAATGATCAAAGAGGAGGTAGGTAATATGTTCATCAAAACTTGTTTTGTGCAAACCAAGCCCAAAAGACCGATTTGATTAGTTGCTGCAAGGAGACCAAAAGTTGATCAATTCAGTATTGTTATATGGAGCTTAATTAGACTCGGAGCTTAATTTTTCTTTACTTTTATCGGTGCAGTTTCCCTCCTAATTATTCAACGGGAGTTGGGGGCAGTGCCCCTGGCGCAGTCCTTGTTGCGGTCCAAGGCGGGGTTGAGGGGCAGCACCCCCACGAGGGTTTTTAGAGGGCAACACTCCCAAAAGTTAAAATGACTTTTATTATTTTATAAAGGCATTGGGAGTTATTTTTCTATTGGATGAGTGTTCTAACCGTAATTTTTGTAATCGACATAAGTCTTGATAAAATGACTAAGGGTGAGGGTTTTTCGATTGAGTTTTTCTAGCATTTTTGTAGCGGTACTGAGTTGCAAGGGATTGCTGGTTGTAATCGGTTTGATTTGTTGGATAATAATATTGGACTTTATGTTTGGTGGATGTAGCCCAAGTTTGGATTAGCCACGTTAAAAATTGTCTCTTCACTGTTATTATTTCTATGTTTTTCATTCCTCTGTTTAATCTTCATTAGCATCTAATTGATATTTTTTGCATGCAATTCCTAACAAGTGGTATCAGAGCGAGTTGTGTTCGATTATTGTTTGCAGGAAGGTCTCATAGTTGAGTGGGAGTCTCACGGTTAAGTGGGAGCAATGACAGACAAGGATTAATTGAAGGTAGATAAATTCAATGAGCATAACTATCAGTTATGGAAGATGCAGATGGAGGATTATCTCTATCAGAAAGATTTATGGAGGCCGTTGGAAGTAATGGCCAAGAAACTGACAACAATGAGTGATGAGGATTGAAATATTTTGGATAGAAAGGCACAGGGAACCATTCAGTTGTGTTGGCACCATCCGTGACATTCAATATAACAGAAGCAAAGACAACCGATCAATTGATGAAAGCTTTGGCTAAACTTTATGAAAAACCCTCAACCTCAAATAAGGTATTTCTCATGAAGCATTTGATTAATCCGAAAATGATTGAAGGTGGATCTGTGACAGATCATTTTAATGAGTTTAATACGAATACCAATCAATTGACTTCTGTAAAGGTAAATTTCGATGAAGTTAGAGCTCTCTTGATATTATGTTCTTTTCCTTAAAGCTGGAATAGTTTGGTAATGACGACTAGTAACTCTGATTTGGATTCAAATACCTTAAAATTTGATGATGATGTTGGTGTTATTTTGAGTGAGGAAATTCATAGGAAAAGATCAGGTGGATCCACATCAGGTAGTGTTTTGAATGCAAAAAACAGGGGCAGATCAAAGGAGAGAGGAAAAGGTTTTGGAGGTCGTGGGAAGTCATGAAGAAAATCAAAGGACAAAAGGTCCCAATCTAGAGGACAAAAAGATTGCTAGTACTATGGGAAACCAGGTCATCTAAAGAAATATTGTTGGTCTCAGAAGAATAAAGGAGACACACAAGAAGGTAATAAGGAGGCAAACGTGGTAAGTAATAAATCTGAAGAGGCCCAATACTTAAAATAGTACGAATAGAAGTCATATTAACAACCAAAGATTTTTTTTTAGCATAATCAATGCCTTTTTCCTATGCAAATCTTTTGACAACTAACCTGGCTTTAAATATGTTCTTACCTCCATCTTCTGCTTTCAGCATATAAACCCATTTGTTTTGTAAAACTTTTTTACCTGCAGACAACTTACATAATTCCCAAGTCTGATTTGTTCGCAAGGACTCCATTTCTTCTTTCATCGCAAGCTCCCACTGAACCTTTGTATCCTATTATGATTCTATGATGTGTGTAGGGTCATGTAAGAAAGGAGTTACAATGTCAACTATGATTTTTAATAAACTTATGATTCATATCAATGGCATACCATATAGTATCTTGTAAGTGGGATTTTTTTTTGAAGTGGAGTACCTAGATATTATGGGAGATTATGGCATGTTATGAGACATAAGAGACATCTTCTATTTTTATCCCATCGACCCATTATGGAGGGGGATTTATACCATTGATTTTGGGTGGCAAATTTGGGAGCTTGGTTTATTATATAGTTTCTAAAAATCATTGATGATTTATGGTTTTAGGTTCTCCTATTTATATATTGTTTGGGGTGGAGGTTATATATGCTATTTTGTAGCTATAACTATGTTGCCATGATTTCACTAGAATTTTATGATATAATTTTATGTGAAGGTTCATGCCTATCTGAATTGTAATTGACTTTACTTCGAATGTGCTGGTTTGAAATTTTGACGAAAGTTTTATTTTTCAAATGTTTTTCCCCAAGGTATACACTATGCCATTTATTACGTGGTAATTTTTTGTTTGATACACTAATCTTCTCTCAAATCAATTATGGAAGTTTTATCCACCTTCCCCTCTAGTTTTATATTATTGAATTAGATTTATTTTAATGTTTTATAAACAACACATTATTTTTTGAATTTTTGGTCAATTTTTAGCATTTTTATACTTGTTGAGATTGCTATAGTTTTACTAAATATTTTAAAATAAAAGACCCAATACAAATTTAGGTTGTTTTTGTATGATGGGAGTATATGATGGGAGTAGGGAGTTGATTAGACAATGATAATCGCCTATCATATATTTCTTTTCATTTAGATATTTATCAAACAATGATACATGATTGCCATTTATTTCTTTTAATTTTGATATGTCCATGAGTTGCCCCTATACAATTTGGAGGAAATTTTTTAAATTTATTTTGTTGATGTTCTGATATCCATAATTTTCTTTATGAAACTTGATATGGAACCTCTTGATTTTTTAATTTATGTGGATTAATTATTAATATTATTTTTTTTCTTTTCAATTTTGGTAGCTCTTTGTTATTCCTCTTTATGGGAAGAGTTTTTCCTATAAGATTGTGATAATGAATTTAATAGAGAGTTATTTTATCGACGATTCACAATATTTATGTGATTAATATTTGGGTTCATGTAAATTGAGCATATTTCTTTATGTTTTATTTTTTGTTTCCATAAAAAAGATACAAGAATGTGAATAGTTTAATATATTTAGACGTGTGTGGATGGTATTCTATATATTGTAGGATGATTAATTTTTTTTTCATAACTATGATAAGTATTTGTTTCACATTGGTTTCATATTAACAAGATATATTACATTATGACTAGAATGTGTATCTTTATTGCAATTATTACTATTCTTTTCTTTAGGAGTTATTTGTTCAAGCCCACAAGTTCATGAATCATCTATAAGAAAAACACGTATTACATCTGAAGAGAAGAAGCCATGATTAATTGGTGCAGGAGCACTCAAAGGCCTATCATGCTTCCAAGGGTCAAAATTTGAAGTTTTGTCTTTTTTGTAAGTTTTGATGTGAATAAGGTCATTTTGGACCATTTATAGTCATTTTGGGTCATTTGTGAAGTTTTTGTGTCATTAGGACAAAAGTTGCAAAAGTTGCTTATTAGTTGTCAATGTTGTCAATGACAACTTGTTGAAAAGTTATTAAAAGTTAGGTTATGGTTGGTTGAATGGTTGGAGAAATTGTGGAATGATGTAAAATGTAGAAATATGTCCTCCAACTCGAATTCCAAGGTTGAAGAAGGATTGAATGGGAAAAAAGCCTTCTTTTGCACATTTTTACCTTGTATTTCTCAGTGTAAAAGTCCAATTTTTCAATTGGTGCGGCCTTGTACAAATTGATATGGGTCTGAAACTTATATGGATGGAAATATAATTTAATTTTAGATGTTTTTAATTCTTACTAGTCCTAAAGAAAAGGTTGTTTGATTGGTCTAATAATCCAATCTTCCTAGGACCCTTGTTCAGAAACTAGGGTTTCTAGTTTTTGAAAAAACTCCATAAATTTCATTTCCATTGTTGGATCTTGATGAAAAATTGAGAAAATGTCTTTATCTATGTTATCTTCAATCTAACTGAAGCGATTTACTTATTTGTTTGTTTTGCAAAATATATACATGACTATTCTCACGTTGTAGGTTGTCCTAAAAAAAGAAACCCTTAATTTGCATTGTATCAAACAAAAGAGGTTTGTGGTTGTTGTGAGATGTTTAAGGAAGTGCAGGGACCCTATTTGGGACAATAAAAATATTTCACACCCTTTTGGAATCATTTGGAAACCAAAGCCAAGTTGCCTATGAGCCTACTAGCCCAATTAGGCCTAATTCCAACAAGGACAGTCAAAATTTGACCCAATCCGTACAAAGTAACCCTACCTTGTTCTGAGATATGTGTTGTAAGATCTAAATGGGTATCTAAAACTATTCTTATATTATGAATATCATGTCTGCGTCAAAAGTTATGGACAAACAAACCTGTTAGGAGGGCTACAAAGCCTAATGAAGGTTTGTAAAGAAAGTGTCTAGTGTGATGCCCTTCCAAGTTGCTTATTGAGAGATTTACATCATTACCACCCCTGATATGCATCATTAATGCTATGGAACCTTGAAAGAGAATTGATCCAAAAGTAATCTAATATTAGATTAACCTGTAATGAAATTGGACATATTAAAATGAATGCTTATAAAAGCATAATTGTAAAACACAAGATGCAAACCCTAAAGAAAGATTAAATTAGTTAGTTCCAAGTGTCACAACCATAATGAATGAGACAAATTAAACTATTATTAGCCGAATTAAATTAAAAAATACCAAAGTTTAGCTTAAGTGAATAAAGTAATTAAAAGACCCAATTAATTAAGTAATTAGATAATGTCCTAATTACTCCAACAATTTTCTACTTTAGAAACTATTTTATTTTTCTTTTCTTAATACTATTACTCATGAAATGATAATATTGATTATATTAAAGAAAATTAGTATGGTTTTTCTAGTTGGGTTTGCAAATATCACTGTAAGATTAGTTTTTGATCATTTAATTTCCTTTAATATTTTTCCAAATATTTATTGCACAACATTAAAATTAAGGACCTTTATAGGTGGATATGATATGTAGACATATTTCTCTTTTATTTTTTATATTAGAAATTATAAATATATAATATGAATAGTTTATTTTTATATTAGAAATTGTAAACGTATTATATGAATAGTTTATATTAAGGATTTTGAAGGTCACTAAGTAAATAATTATGCTTCGTAGACTCCAACAACTCTTTAAAAGAAAATGACCAAAAACAATAAATCATATATAAAACTTTAAAGTAATTGCACTTATTGTTTTGCATAAACTTAGAGGATCTTGAAACCTTAAATCTATCAAGGAATAAATTTAATGTCACCCATAAAAACATGATGTGTCACCCATAAAAACATGATGTTGTTGACCATCAAACAAAATATTGAGTAAATAATGCTAAAGCAACATAAAAACCATGATCATGAATTACTTGTATCCCAATATCAAACAAAATATTGAGTAATTGATGTAAAGCAACATGAAAACCATGATCATAAAAGAATAGAAACAATATTGAAAATCATAACTGAGATAATAAGAATAAAAAAGAATTTGTAGTTATATCAAAATACATCAAATTTTTTTTTAGGTTTATTGGCAAAAAAAAAATAGCGATGGCTTTGCGTGCGAAAAGCAAAATCAAGTCTTTTTCTCTCTACGAACAACCCTTTCCACTGCGAGGTGTTTATCAAGGCTATGCAAATTGTTTTACGGTTCTGGCTAGTCATGCTAGGGCAGACGAATTGAGTAGGGTAAAATCTCGAATCATCAAGCAAGAAGCTTTCTTTGCAAAAACAAAGTACTCATTGGTTGATTCGACTAGGGCTCCCCTTCCTTCACTCCAAGGTAGGGATCGAAATTGGCAGCCGGTAAGGTGCAGAAATAACAAGGCAGAAGGGCAATCGAATCGTCTTATACAAAATCCCAACCTTGGTTGGAAGGAAGGTTCTGTAAAACCTAACCGGACAAACAGGCCCTCCGCTTCCGTTACTAAAAAGTCCGTTGGCAAATTACCTAAAGCTAGCCCTAGTGGGATAATCATTGATATTGATTCCCAAACAGTGGATATGTATCAAATGCATTGCAACGACAGAATATTTTTTGCACGATGGAAAGGTTGGGGGATCCCGACTGAACAAATTGCTAACTGGGTGGTGTCTTCTCTCAATAACTAGGTAAAAATTGACATCCTTCCTGATCAGTTCTTAGCTATTGAATGCGGTAATCAAAATTTAAGAAATTCATTGCTAAACAAGGGTTTATCAGAGTTCATGGGCTTAGGGTTTGACTGCTGGGGATGGCAAACCCTCTTCCATCCTTCTCAATTAAATTCATGCATGGTCAATAGAGCTATATCACTTGAAAAAATTCCGATTGAATTATGAAATAATGATTTTTTAAGAATTTTAGGGAACAAAATAGGTAAATTTGTAGAAGTTAAAAAATCAGCCTTAAGCTTCTTTAACCATCTTCTGATTGTTAATATGAATATGAACATTAAAACCATCGAACCAGTAACACTATGTTACGATAATCTATGTTTATCCCTTGAATTGCCCTTCTACAATGGTCCTTTCGAAATTGAAAGACCAAGGAAGATTCCCTTTAAAAACACTTTCCCTAAATCAATCTCCGAGTCGAGAATCGCTCCAATTAGATTTGTGGATGGAGGGGGTTTCTCCATTAAGGGTTTTAATTATTCTAGCACTAATCACCCTTCCACGGTTCTATGCCATCAGAGATCCCCAGTTAAGACCCTATGTTCTTCGCCCCAACCACTTCCCTCTGTTATCCCCCCTAGAGGTGACCCTTCTTTCAGGGATAGAAACTTGGAAGAGGGGGAAATTTGTGAGTGGCTCCCCCAGAAAGAACAACCCAGTATGACAAATATGTTACCATCGTGCTCTCTTACCCCACTAGAGAGAGGGAACTCCTCAAAAACTTCCCCTCTGCGGAATCTCATCATCCCATCGCTATCAAAAGAAAAGGATAATTCTCCCCAAGATCTAGAAATGGCTTCTTGGCAGTATCAACAATTCTCCCTAGTCTCAAATCTGAAGACCCCTCTAGGGGAAGAGGCTTGCCCTTCTTCACCATGGGTTGACCCTGTTACAACTGTAGTTTTTGAGAGTGACCGAGTGTCTAAGGAAGTGGACATCATTGCCAATTTTATAGGGGAAGAAGTAGTAAATGACCTCATGGATCAATTGGTTGATGAAATCTGTGATGATGAGGAATTGGAAAGACAAAGGGATCTCCTCGTTAATAATCTAGTAAATATTACTAGAGTTAACTTAGAAATAGATGAACTCTTTATAGCATCAGAGAACTTGGAAAATCAACAACCTAACACCCTAGGCATTCTCTGTTCTGTTAAAAGCAAAGACTCTCTGGATTGTGCTAAATTCAGTAAAAGAAGGGGCAGAAGATCCCTTGCTGAATTGAGACTAAAGGATGGAGAAGCTAGAGGTCAATCCAAAATATCTACTCTTTTTAATGTAGGGGAGGGGAAGTTCCTCCCCATAGAGCCATGAAAATCATAACATGGAATGTTAGGGGATTGAATGCCCTTAACAAACAACGCATCTTAAAGTGTTGTATCTCTGATTCTAAACTTGACTTAATGTTAATTCAAGAAACAAAAATGAATGCATCTGAGATTTCCCTCTTTGAGTAAAAACTAGGGGCTAGACAACTAAAACATCCCCCACCCACAGGCGCCTCAGGGGGCTTAGCTATCATTTGGGATTCCAGAACCCTTTTGCTCACACCATTAGAGATTCAGTAGAATTGGATAGGAGGAGATGTAGTAAGCTACAAAAATAACCTTAGATTCAAACTAATTAACGTATATGGCCCCATCCAGAATAAGGATAAGGTGAAGGTGTGGAAGGAACTTGAGTCCTTTCTTAAAAGCTTCTTGAATGACCTAAGTATCATTGGTGGATATTTCAATGCCATCACTAAGGCATCAGATAAGAGAGGAGGAAGTAGCAAGCTTCCTCCTTCAGCTGTAGATTTCAATCTTTGGATCAATAGGAATTCCCTGCTGGAAATCCAGACGACAGTGAATGCCTTTACCTAGAACAATAGAAGATCTGGTTTCTGTAATATAGCAGAGAAACTTGATAGGTTCTTTATCTATGGAGGGCTCTCAGAGCTAAATTACTCCCTGAAGGCAGAGCCTCTCCCTTTATCAGGATCAGACCATTTCCCACTCCAATTAAACTTATCATCCGACAATGCCCCTAAAAAATGCCCCTTCAAATTTGAGAATATGTGGTTTAGAGATGACAACTTTCTAAACTTACTTGAGAAATGGTGGAGTAGCTCCATTTTCTCAGGTTCGAAGATGTTTATTGTGGCTAGTAAGTTAAAGCTCATAAAAAGGAAGCTCTTAGAGTGGAATAGGACCAATTTTGGTAACATCTTTGACAAAAAAACCCTAATAAAGAATGATCTCAATATGGTTAACACTAAGGTACTTGAGAAGGGGATGGATGAGCATCTTTTCCTTAAGGAAAAGGTCCTACTCTCAGAGTATGAAAAGATACTATCTTACGAAGAGATATTCTGGAAACAAAAATCCAGGGAGACTTGGTTGAAGGATGGGGACCGGAACACCAAGTTCTTCCACAATAGCACCAAGCAAAGGAGAGGGGTCAACCTAATTTCTAAGATCATGAACAGCCAAGGAACCATTCTGTCTGAACCAGATAAGGTTGCATCTGAGGCAGTTAAGTTCTATGAGAATATCTTAAACAATCTTGAAGGTTCCGACCTTAAGGGCCAACTCGATATCATTAAGAATATCCCGAAACTTATTACCAATGACCACAACCAAACCCTTTTAAAGAAATTCTCAGTGGAGGAGGTTAAATCTGCCCTCTTCAAGATGAATCCAGATAAAGCTCTGGGCCCGGATGGCTTCCCCACTAGCTTTTTTCAAAAATGTTGGGGTTTTATGGGAACAAAAATCACGGAGGCCTTGGAGGGGGTAAGGAACTCGGGCAAGATTCTTAAAGAAGTCAACAATACCTTCCTTGCCCTCATTCCAAAAAAAAAAACCCAGAGAGCTTCAATGACTTCAGACCAATTGCTCTCTGCAACACTCTTAATTAAAACCTTAGCAACCAGACTCCAAAATCTCCTCCCCTTAATTATTAGCGAGGAACAAACTAGCTTCGTGATGGATAGATCAATCTATGATGGGGTGATTATTGCCCAGGAAGCCATTCATTCGGTTCAGATTAACAAATCACCAAGCATGCTAATCAAATTGGACATAAGTAAAGCTTATGATAAAGTTGATTGGTGCTTCCTCTGCAAATGCTTGGAGGCCTTTGGATTTTCCAAAACCTGGATCAACCTTATCTTCGAATGCATATCCACCCCTAGATTCTCAGTTCTGGTTAATGGCTCCCCAGAAGGTTTCTTTAGTAGTTCGAGGGGGCTCAGGTAGGGTGACCCGGTGTCCCCCTTCCTTTTCATTATGATGGTTGAAGCCCAAGGTAGATCTATTTCAATGGCCAAAGAGAAGGGGAAGATCCAAGGTATTCCCATCACCAGTGGCCTCCCCCCCTTCACCCACCAGCAATTCGTTGACGATACAATGCTTTTTGGGCAAGGTGACACGGGGGAGGCTCGTGCCTTTAAAGACATTCTCAATTCCTACATGATGGCCTCGGGTCAAGAGGTTAATCTAGCTAAATCTGCAATCTTTTTGTTCAACATAGACCCCCTTTTAGGAAAAGAAATCTGCAAAGTCCTAGAAATTAGTATAGGATCCCTTCTTTGCAAATATCTAGGCATTCCCCTTGACAGAGGCAGGAGACCCTCTAATTTATGGGACAACTTAGTGGATAAGATCAAGTCTAGAATTAGCACTTGGAAAGGGAAATGGCTCTCTTCGGCCAACAGGGCTACCTTGGTTAGATCGGTCTTATCAGCTATGCCCATTTTCCAGCTTTCCCTTCAATGGTTGTCTTCTTCCAAACTTGCTGAGATCAATAAGCATCTCAGAACTTTCTTTTGGCAAGGAACTGATAGCAACCACAAAATCTCACTCATTTCCTGGGACAAGATATGTACACCCAAAGAGGACGGTGGTATTGGCATCAAAAACCTTCGAGATCAAGGTAGAGCTTAGGGGGCAAAGCTGGTCTGGAGATTATTCAGATTTCCTCACCTCAAATGGGCAAGATTACTTAACCTCAAGTACCTTAATGGAGATGATCCAACCCAAATCTTTAGGGAGCCCAACCCTCCCAAAGGCTCTTGCCTTTGGAATTTTATGCTTGATTGTAGGAAGATTATCTCTGATAGGCTAACCTGGAACCTGGGGTTTGGGGACAAAGCCCTCTTCTGGTTAGATTCTTGGGGAGGGTATAAAGCCATTGAAAACATCCATGACTTTGGGATTACCTGGGCCCTTCTTGAAGCACATAGAGGCCCCTTGCTAAATAGTTATCTCTCCCCTTCAAAGGAAGGGGCTGGTTGGCAGTGGATCGAAAGGGATGATGAAGCCATCTCGGAGAGGGACAAGCATAAAATTTTGTCAATTCTTAATTCTAGGAACTTTGTCTTAAGTCATGATGAGGACAAGCTCGTATGGGAGGGCTCCTTAAAAGGAGAATACAATTCCAAGGATGGGTACTCTCACATATCCAAAGCAGGTTTAAGACCTAATGTAGAACTTCCATTGAATCTTTGCTGGGATAGAAATTGTCTGCCTAAGGCAGGTATTTTTTCCTGGCTAGCAATCTAAAGTAAACTCCTCACTGCGGACAAATTTAAGCGTATGGGCTATGAGGGTCCTAGTAGATGTCCTCTATGCGAAGCAGAGGAGGAGGACACCAATCATATACTCCTTAATTGTCCCTTTTCTCATCAATGTTGGATCTGGTTCACCAATAAAGTTGAATGGTCTGCAACCTTTCCCAACACCATCTTAGGGATGCTTATGGCTTGGCCTCTCCTTAAGCGTGGATGTCTCTTTGAAGGTTTATGGAAAGCTCTCCCATCATCCATAATGTGGGAACTCTGGAAAGAAAGAAATAGGCACATCTTTAAGAATGAAAAACTAGATGTCCTAAGAATCATCAATAAGATAGAGTTAGCTGTCACTGAGCTTGTGAACAATAGACTCACCTCAGGTTCACTTAAAAATGTTTCTATATCTTATTGGGATGAAAGGATAAAAAAATGATGGAAGGGCTTGTCCTTTCCTCCCTTTGTAAGAGAAGGCCCTTCAGCCAACCTCCGATCTAGAGCAACATGCAGATGGTAGCCCCCTGGTGAAGGGTGGCTGAAGTTAAACTTTGATGGGGCTGCCCGGGGCAACCCAGGGCAAGCTGGGATAGGATGCGTTGTTCATAACTGGGAAGGCAAGGAAGTAGCATCCCTTGCCTCTCCGGCTGGCATCAATACAAACAACTGGGCAGAATTGATGGCCTTGGTGGAAGGCTTGCTTTTATGCATGAAACTTGAAGCTAAATGCTTAGATATTGAGGGAGATTCGACTATAGTTGTCAATGCTCTAAGAAAAGGAAGCATGCCCAATTGGAAACTTAATACCTTGCTATCAAAGGCTATGGACCTATGCAAAGGTTTTGATAGGTTTACAGTTAATCATATCTATAGGGAAGGTAATAAAAGGGCAGATGAGCTAGCCAACTTGGGGGCTGATGGCATCAAGCTCCTGTCTATGCCAACCTAAGACAAGATATGTCTTCATAATTCCCTCACATCTTGCATGTTTGGATCTTAGTCACTTCGGTTCAGCTCCATATTCAAACCATCCCTTGAGCCCTGTAGTTTAGATAATCATTAATCTCACAGATATATCTAGGCATATCTAGATAGTTTACATATCCATATTCAGATCTATAAGGAGATTCAGGGCAACCTCAAACTTTCTCTAATATATATATATATATATATATATATATATATATATATATATATATATATATATATATATGGATGTATGCATATATATAGTATATATATATATATATATATATATATATATATATATATATATATATATATATATATATATATATATATACTATATATATGCATACATCCATATATATATATATATATATATATATATATATACATGTATAGATATATATGTGTGTGTGTATATATACACAGATACAAACACATACACACATTCATACATAAATACACATATACAGATATATATATACAATTATATGTATGTATGTATGGATGTATGCATGCATGAATGTATATATCTACATACATTCATGTGCACATATATTTCTTCAGATATATATATACATTTACACACACACACACACATATCCTTGAGATAGATATATTTATATATATATATTTACATATATATATAAATATATATTCATGTATAAGTTATATATATATATATATATATATATATTCTTATTTATTAAGATATAGACTTATATATATAAACATATATTTTCAAGCATATTTATGTCTAGATAGGTTCAGATCCCAACAAGTCTATCTTTAAATTTAGAGTCATCTCTAATTGCTCAAATCCTCCAAACCGCTTATCCAAATACTCTTAGAGCCATTGTTTAAATATTCAATTATTTATTTAATCCTCTAAGAATATCTCCTTTAACCTCACTCAGATAGGCTCTAAATCATACAGATACTTTGTGATTTAATTGGCATCATTTTCCTTTCTTACTGGGCTATACCCAAATGTAGCTTTATTGCCACGATGTCATATCTAGATAAGCTTGAGGATTAGAAGAAGACTAATCCATACATTAAATAAGTATAGGTTTATAAACATGATTTCATATCTCATCTAAGTATATGCGGCATGGATATAAAGCTAATATTATTAATGTAAAGAAGGCCTTCCTCTAAGACTTAAGCCTTTCTAGGTATCTGTAGCTATATTTTCCATTGTCCGAACCCCTATAGTTGGAGAGCTTCAGTGGCTGTATGAAACATTATTGTCGGACATCAGACATCAGCTTCCTTTCTCGATCAATGCCTTTTGACGGCTAATTGCGAAGTTGAGTTTAAGTCTCCGCAGTGATGGGACAGTTGAGGTACCCTATGCTTGATGGTTGTAGGGTTAATATTAATGATCTTACGCCTTGAAATTTACACTCCATGTTTGATATTTACTCTTTAGTAGTTGCTCATTATGCAACTTTAAGAGTGTGAGTCCTATTTTGGAATGCTAAGTTTCTTTTTGCTAAGCAACAATGGATATGACGCTTAGACTTTTGGGGCTGAAATGTCAGATGGCCTTCGTTGGTGAGATTAAGGACGAAAGGCTGAGAGGTATTCTTGTCCAACAGAACCCTTTGATTTCTGGAGCGGTAATGAAATTTCTTGGGAGGGATTTCATTATGAACGAGGACCGAACCAGAGCAAACTCGGATATTGCTGCAATGTTTCTAGCCTTGGCAATGCATTTTGAGAGGGATAGGGATACGGTGGTGACATTATGTAAAAAGGTCTTCATTAAATACATTCTTGGTGAATACGGGTTATGGTTAATATAGATGAAGAACTCACAGCTCCCAAACCACGGGACTATGATGTCCTTATCAGGAATAATAACCCGGTTCCTCGCTCCCCTATTCTAGTAATTGAAGACCCAGTGGCTTTTGAAGCTCCGCACTCTGTCAGAAGTAGGAATTTCCTATTTCTTTCTTGGATTCTCCAAGTTAAGAAACCCCCATGGGAGAAGTGGTTGCAGAATTATCTGGAGGCAAAAAATATCACGATCGTCCCTAATCATATGCCTCTCCCTCGTTCCCCTGTTGCCCTCTCATTAGATGCACCAGAGGGCTCCAGGCGTCGTCCCCCGCACAAGCCGAGCAAGAAAGGATGAAGGCCCCTGGAATGGCATTCTTCAAGGACGAGGTCACGTTATCAAAAATAATCTTTTTTGTTTTAAGTAGTTATAGAATACTTAGAGGCATTACGCTTAACAACCTTTTTATCCTTTTTGAAAAGGAATGCTGCATAGATGATCTTTCAAAACTTTTCCATTTAGACTTGAGATGGTTTTTTCCTCTTGCTGTTTTTTGATTTACGAAGACATGAAGCTATTTATCCATAATAAATATATAGTAGGTGATTACATAAAGGCAAAATATGGATATTTCAATCTCTGTTTTTTCTATAAGAAATCTACTTTCCTAAGTCTTTCTTATGTTTCTAGGTTAAAAGGGGGGAAGTGACAATTATGCTTTGAGGCTGTGTTTATAAGGGTTTTTTGCTTTGATACATGTATTGGTAGTCTCAGTTTCCAGTAGTCATCCTATGGCCCTCATTAGCACAATCTCATTCTACATATATATACACATACATATATATATATGTGTATATATATATATATATATATATATATATATATATATATATATATATATATATATATATATATATATATATATATAGACATATATATATATAGACATATATATATATATATATATATATATATATATATATATAGACATATATATATATATACATATATATATATATATACATATTTTCATATATATATATATATACTCATATTTATACACATATATAGTCATAAAATCATACATATATATATATATATATGTTCATGTATATATACATATGTATACATATAAACATATGTATGCGTGTATATATATATATACTCTCGGTTATCTTTCAAGATTATTCTTAAGCGTCAACCTATATAACTATATTTACATCAAGTGAGGAAAATTTGCTGTTCTTGCCTTCTCTAAATATGTAGTCTTTGATGCTTACTTCACTCCTCTCCCACATCGCATTCTTACATTCTTTCAGTCTTAACAGGGTATCACTCCGGATAATAGATCAGGGTCACTTTGGCAGGAGATATTTTCTCCACTAAATGTTTGATTATACTGGCGTTTTAAAGCTGTTTACCAAATCTAGTAAAATAGGATTTTACCTATAGTTAACAATGAATGAGGTAAAATAGTAGTGTGTATCGATTCTTTAAGACAAATGTATATATAGCCATATTGTAGCATTTTTTCCTGCATACCCAGTAAATTGTATATTTACTTCAGACATTAGCAAAGCACTTGAACGTATGCATTTACTGGTATTTACTCACTCTGATGATATATATTTTAGAATGCATATCTATGTGAGTATTTCTAGTGCCACTAGCTTGTCATATCTTAAGATTATGGTTTAAAGGAAGCTAACATGCAGAACTCGGGGTCTAGACAGAAATTTATATCTTGCAAGGTATAATCATACTCCGTCATCCTCTTTGCTAGAAATGTTGGGGAAAGGGAAGAGAGACTGACTGACTGAATCCCACTTACCTACTTTTGTTATTGTAGCCTGGATCTCATCCTTCTCAAGGAGCACATCCAGGAGCATTAACAAGAGTCGGTAAGTTGGAGATCCCTTATCTGATGGAATCTTGGTTAATCACTTAGTTTTAAGTTTTACATCTCTTATGTATATTCTGTGAGGATAGGTTTCACATAATATTTTACAAAAGAATCTCTCTAGATGGAAAGTTAAAATTTCATTTATGATAAAGGATTGATGGATACTAACATATATGCCTAGCGTTTTAATTACTAACCATGCAGGCCAAACATGTATTTTTTGAGCTATTAAAGGATAGTATTTACAATCAAAGAACATCTTTAGAGCCATGCAGGTGGAAGTTAAGGGACAAATGATTTCTGAAATTTGTAAATTAGGGCTTGTAAGGGAGGGGTAAAATAGAAACACCCCTCTTAATCACCTTGGCCCGGGGTGGTGTTGTATCAAAATTTGGAATTTTTTGTATTAAGTCAAGACTAGCTGGACTATGGTCTTGGGCAAGGCCAGAGGTTTTCTCGCCTCCACTCTTTCCTACCAACGCCTGCACGAGTGGAGTAATATAAATTTTAAAATAATTAATAAAATTCTTGGCCTCGGCCTCTTACCGATAAAAAAAAAAACAAAAAACGTCAAAAGATATATGGTTTGATTGTTGTGTGAGAAAAAAAAAATGTTAGAATTTATCTCACGTTTCTATTGGGTTTAAAATAAATTAGTTTGTCTTACGATATGCTCAAGGAATAACACAAATTGAGGGGACATGTGGAATTTGTTGTGAAATTGCAAGTCTTGAAATTGAAACAATCCAACAGGATTACAATGGGAATCAATATATTGGAGTGTTTCTTTTAAAAAATCTCTTATTTGAGAAAATAGAGAGTGGATGCCATATTATAGAAACATGTGCAACTATGGTACATGTAAGGATACAACTAGCATTTTTTATATTTTAAAAAATATATGTAAAATAATATAAATTTTAAAAATAAAATTGAAGTAGAGAAAGTAATCTTTATCTAGTCTAGCAATTTGCTTTTATTCTTTGAAAATCAAATAAACATCACGTGCACAAAAAATCCTATAAAATTTTTGCCTTCTAAACAATTAGCAAAATATTAATAATAATTAACCATTTAAATATCTATCTTTGCCATTTGTGTTTGGATAAGGAAGAAAACAATAGCGTTTAACTATGCTTTTTTTTACTTCTATAAAACTACTCTTTTTTTTAGATAAATCATCAACTAATATTTTTTATTTTTACTCAAAGTTTTGGCAAGCAAAGAAAGATGAAAAATAATATACATTTTCTTTTCTTTTTTATATGTTAATATAATTTTTTTTATTGAGAATCCACTAAGCCCTTTTGTTAGTCTATATGCAATGTTGTGTTCACACAACTATTTGTAGTATAATTTCCTAAACTGACATCTTTGTAGCAAATGCATCTTGGTGTGCAATGTGTATGTCGAAGATGTGTGGAAGATCAATTAGAGAAAATTTGGTCTATTTTTTGCATAATTTGTGTAGTACATGAGGTCAATTGGTAGGAAATTTAGAAAATGTTGTTTATGCAACAAAGGTCTTAGTGGAGAAGTCATAACTTCAAATCAATTATGCATCCTCTTACAAGGATCCAATCATAACTAAAATAAAACATTTGAATCAAGAAGACAATAAATTTTCATTACAAATAGGCTCATGTTATGTTTGCAATAGGTTGAGAGGGAGAGAGAGATAGAAATAGGGAGGGAAGAGTTATAGATGGGAGAGAGAGAGAGAGAGAGAGAGAGAGAGAGAGAGAGAGAGAGAGAGAGAGAGAGAGAGAGAGAGAGAGAGAGAGAGAGAGGTCTACGAAGAGGGAGAGGGGGAGAGAGAAGAGAGACATAGGTGGATAGGCAAAGACATGTTTAAAGATAGAAGGGGAGAGAGGAAGATAGAGGTAGAGATGAAGATAGAGCGAGTGAGGAGGGAAAAAATATATAGAGAGAGGTAGATGAAGAGATAAAGATAGAAAGATAGGGGGAAAGAGAGGGAGAGATAGAGAGGAAGAGATAGATACATCTATAAAGGAAGAGGGAAAGATAAAGATATGGTCAAATAGAGAGATAGAGATGTAAGGAGATATAGAGGGGAGAGGGAGAGAGATAAAGAGATAGACAAATAGAGAGAACTAGAGATAAACAAATAATAATGGAGAGAGGGTGAGAAAAATAGGGGAGATAGATGGAGAGATAAACATATATTAGAAGAGAAATAGATAGAGATATAGATATATAGGAAGATAAAGGTAGAGAATGGGAGGGAGAGAAGGGGAGAGATGTAGGTATAGGGAGTGAAGGAGAGAGATATTTCAATAAATAGAGAGGGATAGGGAGAGATATAGATAAAGAGAAATATAGAGGGATGTAGAGGGACATGGAAAGGGATAGAGAGAGATAGAGAGATAAGGAGAGATAGAGAGATGCAGTTCATCGATTAGGAGCTACAACCGATGGAAAAGTTAAAGAAGGCCATGAATGATATTTCGGACTACGGTTGGAAATAGGCTGAGAGAGGGTGGGATTTTAAAGTTTAAAGATAGGGGTAACACTTATTCAATTAGAAATGACAACTTTCATTTCATTGCTATTTTAATGGTTAAATTACTTTATTTTATTTTAATTTTTTATGGGATTTCCTGTGCACATGATTTTTATCTTAATTTTTTAAGAAAAAGAGCAAATGGCTATGTTAGATAAATATTACATGATCTTTATTTTGATTTTTAAGAAAAAGAGCAAATATTACATGATCTTTATTTTGACTTTTAAGAAAAAGAGCAAATGCCTATGTTAGATAAATATTATATGATCTTTATTTTGATTTTTTAAGAAAAAGAGCAAATGCCCGCTTTATCCAAAATTTCTTAAATCATCACACACATATAAATTATGAAAACTATGATAACATATAATAGTAAAATCAAATGATAGATCAAAAAATATTTATAATTTGGTTGACCCATTACTTTGCATAAAATAACTCTAAAAAAATTTAAATATTTATACTTACCAACCATTTCATAATTCTTGTAATTTGAGCTTCTAGATTTCACTATGTATCTTTTTATCATCAACGTTTCCAATCATACTCTATGATTCATTATTAGGATTGAAAAATGAGCTCAATATATTGCCTATTTGGTGAAAATGGGGGGGTTTTTAATTCAAGCTATGAAAAAATGCAATTTGATGAAAATAAGGAGGTTTTTAATTCAGGTTGTGTATTAGGAGGGGGTGACAAAAAAAGAATTTAAGACAATATTTTTTGAAAATAGGAGATTCTTTATTAGAGTCATATCTAGAAGCTCAAATTACAACAATATAAATTATAGAAACCTAATATCTATATTTCATAATTCTTTTTATATTTGTGTTCGTCACAATGATTTTTCTACTCTTCTGATTTAAAAGGTCTATACATCAGGAGATAGAGGGAACGTTAAAAAAGTCATTTATGTCTTTTTTGGCTTTATCAATCTTTAAGTTGAATAAGAATTTCCGTGCTGGTACAATGCTATTGAAAAATATGGAAATACCACTATTTTTATTGATAAAAATAGATTAATAACATTGCCAAGCCGAAACATCACCATGGCAATGTCAAAACAATCTTTGCCTTATTTTTAATTTTTGTCCTACTTTGAATTTACTAACACCGCCAGTGATCACAACTTACAACTGAAAAAAAAAATGGTGTAAGGTAAAAACTGCGGTGTATTTGGATGCTGGTTTATTCATCTAGGCTATGCAGTTAGTGCTTTTACCGCAAATAACAATGGGGCTTCTCACAACATGGTGAGCACTTTCCCATGTCAAATATCCATATTCAGTTGAGTTAAAACCCTTCCTGGGTTTCATTACCACATAGTATGTTTGAGTTTCTCCCGTCTTTGTAAACTCAAGCTTGTTGGGTTTCAGTACTATTACAGCTCCATGAGGTGATCTCACCTTTCCTTCAAAAGTTGCTGATCCATTCGAAACATATGTCACAGTTCTTCTCACAAACACAGGTCCATCAAGTGACGATACTGTAATAGAAGGATAATTCAGGTTGTAAATTGTCTGGTTATTTGGAGGACAACGATATGGTCTGCCTGTTTCGTTTCTTATTTGGCTCGAGTTGGTGCCGAAACTGCAAAGGAATGTTAAGTAATCATTTGGTGAAATATCATAAACCAGACCAGGATCTGCAGCTTGATTTGGGTTGATCTGACCTGCACCAAAGTCGAAAGGACTCGCGGTTTGCAACAAAAAGTCCTTGATTATCCTCTTGGTGTTGTCCATATTGGTAGCTATAGTTTTCAGATGAAAATAGACCACAATAAAAGATCAGTTAGAGATTATAAGAATGGACAGAGTTGAAGGGCACATTTTAAGTTTTAATTTGTTTAGGTGGGTCATCTGAAATAGTAGGAGCTGTTTCAATAGGACTCACCTATTAGTATGATTTCAGATGAGTCATCTAAACAAATCAAAATTTAAGAGTGTGTTGTTTAAACCAAATTTACAAAACAACAAAATAAACAGTTCATTCTAAGTTTTGATTCGTTTAAGTGGGTCATCTGAAATCGTAGTAGCTTCTTCAATAGAACCCATCTATTAGTATGATTTCAGGTGAATCATACAAGTCAAAACTTAGAGTGTGCTCTTTGTGAGAACCACAACATAAACAACACACTCTAAGTTTTAACTTGTTTAAATGAGTCATCTGAAATCCCAGCTTCTTCAGTAAGACTCACCTGTTAGTATAATTTCAGATAAGTCATCTAAACAAGTCAAAACTTAGAATATGCTGTTTAAATTAAAATTAAGAGAACCCAAAAAATAAAGACTTATTGATATGAATCATCTGAAATCACATTAGCTTCTTCAACCATACCCACCTATTAGAATGTGCTGTTTATACCAAAATTAAGAAAACCAACAAAACTATCGCTAAGATAAACCTGTGTCAAATGTTTTCTATGACAACATAATCCTGTAAGTATATAATAATAAATGATATACATACCTGTAGTCATGATGGCTGATCTGATGGCTGCTGGGCTCCAGTGAGGATGTATTGCCTTAATTAATGCTGCAATACCAGCAACATGAGGGGTTGCCATAGAAGTGCCTGAAATTATATTAAAAGGAACCCTCCTACGATCAAAATCGAAGGTAGATGGAGGTGCTGCTCCTGACCAAGCAGCAAGGATGTTGGTCCCTGGACCCAAAATGTCAGGCTGCATTGATACACAATAAAAACTCTATTGTCAGGAGGTCTGCAATGGAGGAATCATTATGTAAAATGAAAAAAAATCAAAGTTTCAGGGTTGAATTATGACCTTAAGTATGTCCGGGATAACAATATTTGGGCCTATAGAGGAGAAGGCTGCCACCGTAGGAGCTGGCCTCATATTTAACTTGGTTTCCACAGGAGAGATGTAAGCAACAGGATATCTGCATGAGAACATAAGAATGCTTAGGATCTGTGAATACCCAAAACCTTTTAATGTGGTGTTGGTTTAACTGAAACTAACTCCCCTGAATACCTACTTTGTAGAGTTTATATAACTGGTAACTGCAATAGCATCATCAGCAGTGAGTTCTGTTGCAGGAAGAACATGAGCTTGTGGCAAAAGAAAATTTTGTTCTCCTGGACTATTTAGATCAAGCATGCCGACTCCTCCTGCCCTACGAACTTCTTGACCCATTACAACATCTGGACTTATGCCACCAATGCAGGCAACTATCTTGCCTTTAACTTTCCGAGGATCCAACGATTTCGTGGAGCAAGCCAATCTGCAACATATTTATACCAGTGTCTAAGGTCATGGTGGTTGGGAGTTATGTGTTTGATAGACAGAACTTATAGAAGTACTTGCTGTTGACTATAAAAGTACTTTCAGCTTCTATGGTTAATCATAAAAATGAGTAATTGTGTAACATACCCGTCATAAAAATCTACACCCGGAAGTGTAGCATTTGTCGATGATATCAGAGGGTACATTCTTTTCTTTTTTAGGGATAACTGAGCTAGGCTTTCTCCCTGGCCTCAAAACAATAAATTTCCATAAATTTTCTAGCATAAAGCAAGGGATGAAAATAAGTTCAATACACTTTACAACCAATTTTTATCATTCTAAAATGCTTGCAATAACGTGTTGTTTGAAAACATGATAAAATGCCACTTCTTGAATTAAAAAACATGATTAACATGATGGATTTTGCTTTGTTACTCTCAAGATCGGAAATAAACAACTGAATGAGCATGTTTAGCCCCTCTTAAGAAATTGAAAACATTTATCAACAATAAAACTAAAAGAAATTTCTGACCTTATATATCTTCTTGTTGCCAAGGAAAACAATGGAAGAAAATGTTCTATCAATGGTACTTGCTCCCACTGTTATAATCCAGGGAGCCAGGTTTGCAACAGAGCCAGGCATTGGACCATCATTTCCTCCTGCACAAACCACCACTCTCCCTTTTTCGACAGCATGGAGTGACCCAATGGTAATCGAATCTTGCAACAATAGTTGACCATAGGGAGAACCTCCAATGGAAACAGAGAACAAATCTACTCCATCATATATCCCTTGGTCGAATGCTGCAAGAATGTCTGCTTCAGCACAAGAATCATCACCGAAACCATCACTCCAACAAACTTTGTAGCTTGCAAGTCTGGCACCAGGAGCCCCTCCCTTTGCAGTGCCTTCTCCATATCCAAACAAACTTGCTTTCTTCACAAAATTCCCTCCTGCTGTGGACAGAGTATGGGAGCCATGCCCACTTGTGTCACGTGGTGTTCTGTTTGTTGATACTTTAGACAGATCAAGTTGCCCACTTTCAGCCTCAAATCCCTTGTGGAAAGATCTGGCTCCAATCAGCTTCCTGTGGGACCAAATAATTTGAAAACTCAGATTTTCTTTATATTAATATATGCAAAAAATTGTGGTTATGCATGTACAAAATTGAGGAAATTCAAACTTGGATGAAGCAAGAACTAGTGGGGCATCAATCTGTCAAAATGTCCTAACACTAACAAAGAAATAAAAAGATATGTGATCAAAAAATTTAGAACAGCTATGTGGACAAATCAGATTGGGTGGAAAACAAGTATACCACATGTATCATAGTGGAAAAACTAATTTAGGACTGAAAAGAGAGGCTATTAGTTGCACAATTGAGGATGGGATCACATTTTCTTAGGTGTGAGACCAATAGGTAGAAGATACCCAAAAAAATTTTCGGAAGAAAGCTTGCATATTCTGTAATAAGAGGGCAATGGAAATGGAATACACTTCATCATAGAATTCACAACTTATGAAGACATCCATAATCAATAAAAAATAACTTGAAGGTTGAAAACATAGACCAGTCAAAATCAATAATAGTGAATCACACATCAAAAAGAATCTGAAAATACATTAAAGATGTTTTCTTGATCCCATAAACTGTTTAGTCTATAATCGTCATTAAAATCATTCATTCAAAACACATTTTTTATTAATTTGTTTGAAAAATGTAAACTGCTTGTTTTCTGTGACTTAAAATCAAAGCACCTGTTGCAACTGAAGTTGGTGCTATTCTCACATCTTCCCTTCCATCGGGAAGGGACAGGACCCATGCCCTCATCACTGAAGCTTTTAGATTCGGGCCATACACCTAACAAAGAGCAATTCAAGACAGATTTACTATTAGATAATTATGATCTGGATATAAACCCATGCTTTTAGACTGTTGAGGAGGAGGAAGAGGGTCTTTTCTACCTGTATCCAGCGTAGCAATAATGACATCCTTTCCATATGCTGCTTTTTTCCAAAGGGACTCTGGAGGGACTTGTTCATTTGCATGTTCTAATCCAAGGAATTCCCAAGAACGAGTTGTTTGCAACTTTATTCTTCTGTTAGGATATACAGACAATACTTCTGGTAATTCTGGATAAGCATAATTCAGTTAGCAAACACAGACCACACAATAAATAAAACTGAATGATGCATTTTGAAGGGTCCTCTACACCAATTTGGTTTTAAAAAACGTTGAATCTAGTCTTTGGATTATAGATAAAATGTCTCTACAGCAGATTTGATTGGTACATCATTTGAACTGAGGGGTTCAAAAATTAGTTCATAATTTCATATGAATTCATTAACTTCAATAAGAAGGAAGCAATCAAAACGTTTATGGAGTTGCATTTTACTTGATACAGCAAGAGCCTGTTCTTCGCTGAGAATAGCAGCAAACCCATTTATATTTCTACTGTACGAGTAGAATATTGAATCAATGGCTTCTTGCTTACTGTAAAAGAAAGAAAACGCAAATGTTAGTACCAGATTAAAGAACCAAGTTACCGAGATTTAAGACTCTCAATGCTTATTACCTTCTCACAACAGATGCTAGAAGTTCATAATGAGAATGTGCCATCAACTGCTGCTCTCCGGCCCTGTCATTGTGGCCTCCTAAGTACACTATATAGGACTGCAACCACCCAAATCAAAAGGTTCACCATATAAATATAGAAAGTTTGTATTGAGAAAGTTTCATTCAATGTAAACTTCAATTTCAATTTCATGGAGTTCAAAGTTGTCAATCCCAGTTTTCATCAACCAGGAGAAAGTTTCATTCAATGTAAACTTTAAATTCATAGGAAGTTTAGAATTGTAAGCAATATTTTCTGGGCAGAAAATAGTATAAATATATTCAAACAGTACAACAAAGAGATTACGGTCAGTCTTAAATCATTCATATTAAGCAACATATTAAGACTAGAGAATATCAAACTATAAGTATTTTAAAAATCATAACTTAATTTATGTTTTTATAAGCCATCTGACAGATCACAAGATTGAAACCTTTAGTTTGGTATCTTAAAAACCATACACTCACATCACAATCTTCATAACCAAAACACCCACATAACAATCTTCTGTTATCTCCAGTGGGTGTCCTCAGAACAGAGCAGAAAGAAAACAAAATAAAATTATCCAGTCATGTGAAGAACTGACATACTGCATGAGTAACGACACTTATACACAATGAATTTCAAGCTCTTGTAACTTGCCTTTGTCTTATCAGGCACGGCCTTTGGCTCTGTGTTATCACCCACGGCCTCTTTGAATGAGAAAGCCAAGATGATAATAGCAATCCATGCTAATCCTTTGGCCATGTCTGATTCCAAGCCCAGTGACTTGAGTACAAGCTATTGTGTACGTAATGAAATATAAATAGGAAACTCATAGGATCTGTACAATGGGATATAGATATAAAGAGTATTTTGCTGCGAGATTTTCTGTTCTTCTTAGCTAGATCAGCACTTGCGTTGGTTGTTTACATTCTGTTTCCATTATTTCCGATATGGCCTGGTCAGCATGCATTTTGACATGGAGAGCTTAAGATTGAATCTAAACAAATCTTTGAAGCAGTTTTGGAGGAAGAATGCTCTTCACAAGAATCTTTGGGAATGCCTAATGATAAGAACTTTTTCCTTTGTTGGTGAAAATAGATTCGATATTCCACCTGGCCTCAAGATTTTCATTTGTTGTGGTATGCCGATTTCTTTGGAATACAAATTCACAGGCACTTGTAAGTCTCTAGTTTTACAACAACAAAAAAACAAGTCAAAATGACTAAACTGGAAGTTGGAATGCGATTTAATTAGGAGGACAACTAGTTTATTTGGTTTAATTTAGATAGTAATGCTGACAATGCAATTCTAGAACATATAATCTTAAAATACATAAATAAAATGAGACAATCCTATAGCTGTTATATATGATGAAATTGATGAAATTAATATCATTATTTTAATTTTCATTTAATTTTGTGTTTTTAATATTAGCTTATTTTATTCTTTTTTAGAACTTATGTAAAATATGTCATAGATATCAAATTTTGAAAATAAAATTAAAGCAAGAAAATAACCTTTATCTAGTGCAGTTATTTACTTTTTTTTCCCCAAAAAAATCAAGATAAAGATCATTCGAACTCAATAAGATTTGAACTTTGTTGCCTAAAAACAACAACAACACAACTTAACCAGCACATATAACAATATTAATAAATTATTTTTTCCTTGCTCAAATCCATTATCACGCCACTTGGGATTGATCTATGAATGCACATTCACACCCCCCTAAAATTGAAATCTAAAACACTCATAATTCCATTGTAATTTGGACTAGAGTACAAATTTGTCAACCACGATGTTTTATTTGATTGCACACATGAATGCTTATAAAGAATTAAAATAAAGATTACTAATATTTTAGTTTATTTCATTATACATAGATTGTAGAATAATCATGTTGAGTATTTTTTTTTTAAATGAATGTAAGAATGCTGTTGGGAATAAGGTGTCTCAACCTTAGAGTTCTAATGATGATTTATGTAATTATTTGATAGATATATTTAATATATCCTAAGTTGCTAACTTCTATTTTGTCATATTACTTTGTGGGACCTTTTGGTGAGGTGGTATCCTATGTGAAAGGTGATGATTATAGCAAAGTTCCCTTTTTTTAGGAAGTTGGTGTCCACCTTGGAGGACCTATATTTTAAGTGGCAAGTGTCATAAGTTGCTATGTTGGTTCTATGACAAACTAAACAACCTACTATGATAATTTTATGAGCTATAAGAGTTAATTTTGGAAGTTTCTAATTCATGTTAGGAATGTGTAAGAGTTCATATTTGACAGGTGGCTATGTGCAAAGGGAAACATCTAATATTGGATTTAGTAGTTTCTATGTAGAAGGTGTCTTGCATCTAGCAAGTTGACTATTGATGAAGAAGTAGTTGTTGGTCTTGGAAGTTTCTATGTGCAGCGTGTCTTGTGTTAAATACACTAGAGTACTGAGAGGGGAAGTGAACCAATATTCAATCAAACTTAAACCCTTCAAAATAAACTTAAAACACTTATTTCAAACAAATCAACAACAATGAAGTAAATTATCACAATTGCACAAGAGATACCAAATTTATGTGGAAAACCCAATAAGGGAAAAACCACAGTGACAAAGTTGCTTGGATCTACTATCCAAATCCAACCTCACAATAATATAAACAAGATTACAACTATGTTTTAGGGCTACAACCCAAGGAAGCTACAACTCCTTAAATTATTTTTTTATGACTTCAACCAAAGGCATTTCACTATTTTGTGATGATTACAATTGTAGAGGTGTAATTTGGAACTAGGGTTTCACCAACTAGGATAAGACCACCAATTAACCAAATTAGACAATACATTGAAAGAGGGGTGAATCCAATAGATCTAGCCTCAATCCAAGTAAGGAAAGGGTTGAGATTTATGATTAGATTCACTAGTTAAGGTTTGGTTCCCTCTTTCTAAGTTGAATTGTGAAAATTCTGAAATTGGGGTAAAACAAGAAATTTTTGATGTAAATTGGCAAAAACAGTGAGCTACAAATATCATATAGAGTCACCAACCTAGATCTAGGCAAAATAAGATGTCATGGATCTATTCCCTAAAATTCAGCCTAATTTGTTAGGAGTAGGGTGCATCAATTCGCCATGGTCCTCTGAATTTTCTACCTTCAAAAGATGAACTTGTTTGTCTCTGTTAACTCCATTGACCCTCCCGAACATAACTCTGTACCTATTTCTTGCACACAAAAAGAAAGGGGAAATTGTTGGAAATAGGGGTTTACCTAAGTCAAACTCTAGTTTAAGAATTAACCTTGAATGAAATAATGCAAATACTGAAATAAATGTTGAATAGATATACCTCAGATCTGTAATTATTGATGATGATGCTTTGCTCTTTGGATGTATCACAAATGCTGTATGAAATGGCATGAAAAACACAAAATCCTAATCACACACACATGTTTTCATAAGATTGATGTAATTTTGCTCCACAATTGTTGAAGGATGAATATGTAGCCTTGGGTTTTCTGAAAATGTTTGATAATGAATGCTTCACAAATTTCTCTTGATCTCTTAGATTGCTTAGATGAAAATGAGTTGAGAAGGATGCCTTATATAGGGATTTCATAAATGAAATCAACTTTAGGCCAACTTAGATTTGATATGTTTTTGTGTTGAAGCTAGATTTGGATAAGGTAGGACCATCTTACTATCCTCCCAAAATTTGAGGGAAAAAGTGCAGGACCATGACGAATTAAAAGCGCTTTGGTCCTATCAAGTTTTTTTTTCAAATTTCTAGGGATGCGAGATAATGAGGTTATAATGCAAATTCCAACTTGGTGGCTCAAAAAAAATGTGTAGATATATGAAATATGCTTTGAGAGATGAAATTAGGGTAAGATTAAGAATAAATCAAGATAAAATGATAAAGGGCACACATAGAATTAAGGGCCCCAATAAGAGTGTGATGATGTAATAAAGTGGAATAAGACCCATAATATTGAATTAAATATTAATTAATTACAATAAAGGTCCTCTAATGCATAGAGAAAAGGGAAACACTAATATAGGTGCTATGAGAGTGTGAAATTGGACACACTAATAAATGTGTACAATTTACGATGCTACAACAAAACTTACAAAAGGAGGCTATAACATCAGATTAGCATGAATAATTGATTGTATTCCACCTCACTAACTTAGTATGACCACATCAACTACTTTCAACTCATTGTCTCCAGCGTCGATCCCACAATAGTGGGTTACGCTTTCATCCATGAAGGAAAAACACAGGTGGGGAAAAAAATTGGTAAAGCATGTTCGATTGAACGATCAAACACCCTTGTTCGATCGTATTGTCAATGTCATAGGGGTTTTTAATTAATATTTTAAGGGATTCGATTGAACGCCCCCTTTGATCGAATCCCTTTAAACCGATTTTTTTAATACATAGTATATTAACCTAAGGTGACAATTATTTTATCATTTTCAACTATCTCTATGGGCTCCACAAGGCGTTAGATTAAACCCCCTCTCCAATTTTTGGCTAGCAGAGCTCCTCAACACTTGACACCACCCACTATTCTAGTTTTATTATGCCAGGTGCACCAATTTTTATTTTGTTTAAAATTGCTCAAGTATGTTGTTTCTTTTGTATATTTTAAATTTATTGTTAGATTTATAAATATTTTTAGCAAGTACAAATGTTTATTTTTTTATTCTTGTATTTTTAAATAATCACATATTTAAATCACATTGAACACTTTAACAAAACCTTGGAAAAATATTTAAAAACCTTAGAATTTTCTTATAAAAACTTAGATAACCTTAAAATCTTTTTAGAAAACCTTAGAAAAATCTTACGAAACCTTGTACAACTTTTTAGAAAACCTTAGAAACTTTTTTATATTACATTACAAAACCATAGAAAAATATTTATAAACCTTACCCTTTCAATTATTTTTAGTAGATCTCTCTCTCTCTCTCTCTCTCTCTTGCTCCCCTTAAGTTTATTAAGGACTTATCTCTAGATTAGAAAATACTTGGAATTGGTGCATTAAAAATAATATTGTTTTAAAATACTCTCTATCTATCTTTCTTTCTCCCCCCTCTTAAGCATATTTTTAGGACCTCTCTCTCTCCCTCCCCTTAAGTCAAGTTTTAGGATCTCTCTCTCTCTCTCTCTCTCTCTCTCTCTCTCTCTCTCTCTCTCTCTTAAGTCAAGTATTTAGATTTTAATGTAACTTAGCATTTAAATTTAATGTAGGGTGTGTGCACCAAGATGGTGTGCAAAAAAGTGGACACGCCCCCCCAAAAAATGAAAAAACACAAAACGTGCATGGGGTATTTCAAATTTAAAAAACCCTGTACGCGTTTAGGCTCATTTTGCCGATCCTAACCGAAGCTAAACCACATACGTGGTTTAAAGTATACTAACCACGTACGCAGATTGGAAACTAAAACCTTGTACGCGGTTTTAGTTTGTAAACCACGTATGCGTTTGTTTGTCAATAAAATTTAAATTAGTAATATGGACTTGTATGCAATTCATTTAGCATTTCATTAGATTTTTCGGCAGGATATATACATAAAATATAACATGTAAGTATAAGTGGAATTTCTCTGTCTTTTATCTTTCTTATACTTTAAGTTATATTTGATGTATATATTGTCAGGATGTTTGAGAGTGGTTCGAGATCTCTAAGAGTTATAATGTAGATTCTAGTTTTTTGAGTATTCTTATAAATTTCAGTAATCAACATGCTCATATCAACATTATCTCTCTCGTCTCTTCCCTACATTCCTCCTCTCTCTTCCTTAACCCCTACCTTTTTGTCTCTTAGGCCTCTCCCTCTCTAATTTCTTCCCTCTCTCAGGTATCTCTCTCTCTCTCTCTCTCTCTCTCTCACCCTCTTTCCCTCTTTCTCTCTTTCGTTTATTCCTCTCTTTCTCTCCCTCTTTAAAATATATCTATCTCTCACTCTCTCCCCCTCTCTTCGGTGTCTCCCTCTCCCATTCTCTCCCTCTCCCTCTCCCCCCCTCCCTTTCTCTTCCTCTATCAAGTATTTCTTTCCCTCTAACTCCCTTTCTCTCTCCCCCTCTCACTCCAATTCTCTTTCTCTCAAGTCTCTGTCCTTCTCTCTATCAAGTCTTTGTCTATCAACCTTTCTCTCTCTCTCTCTCTCTCTACTCTTCTATCAGGTCTCTCTCTCTCTGTTTCCCTCTCTTTCTCTCCCATTATTTCTCTCTTAAGTCTCCCTCCCCCTCTACCTCTATCTCTCTATCTCACTCTCCTCCTCTATCAAGTGTATCTGTTTCCCACTCTCTCCCTACCTCCCCCCCTCCCCCCCTCCCTTTCTCTTTTTTACTTAAGTCTCTCTCTCTCTCTCTCTCTCTCTCTCTCTCCCATTCTTTATCTTTGAAGTCTCTCCCTCTCATCCTTTATCTCTCTATCTCACTCTCCCCTTCTCTCAGGTTTATCTCTCTCTCTCTCTCTCATTCTCTCCCTCTCTCCTCCCCCCCTCTCTCCCTTTCTCATTACCTCTCTTTCTCACTCTCTCCCTATCTCCCTCTCTTCACACCTCTCTCTAGTCTCTTGTACTCTCCTTCCATCCCTTCCTCTCACTCAGACTCTCTATATCTCTCACCCTCTCTTTCTCTATCTCTCACCCTGCCTCCCTCTACCTCTTAGGTCTCTATCTCACCTTCCCTCCTTCCACTTCTTAGGTCTCTCTTTCTATCTCAATCCGTCCATATACCTCTTAGATCTCTCAATATCTCCCCGACTACCTATGTCTCTCTCTCTCCCCCTCTCTTAGGTGTCTCTATCTCATTCTCTCTTTCCCTCTCTCTGAGTCTCCTTCTCCGTGTCGCCCTATATCTCTATCTCTCCCTCTATTTCCCTCTTTCCCTATCTCTCTCTCACCATCTCTCTCCCCCCCTTTCCCTTTCTCTATCACTGTTCCCCCCCTTCTCTCTCTCTCTTTCTCTCATTTATCTTTTGTCTCTCTCTCTCTCTCTCTTTCTCTCATTTATCTTTTGTCTCTCCCTCTCAGTCTCTATCTCTCTATCTCACTCTCCTCCTCTCTTAGGTGTATATCTTTCCCATTCCCTCCCTCTCCTCCCCATCCCTCCATCTCTCTCTAGGGTCATATGCTATTCTAGGGATCCATGCATGTGTCCTAAGGGGTCATATGGTGTCCTAAGGGGTCATAGGACACAATATGAGCCATAACAACACATAAGGGGTCATATGGAGTCCTAAGGTTTCATATGACACCATATGACCCCTTAGCACACCATACGACCCATAATGGTGCAATAGAACCTCATCAAACCTTTCAAGATGACATGTCAGACTTTGATAAGGGAGGATAAGGCATTAACAATGTCTTTAGGATGTTTTATATAGGTTTTCAATCATGCATTATATGTTTGTAATAATGAACCCCATCTTGTGAGCCAACCTCCTATTTTGGCATTTCTATGAGCCAATTAGGAGTTTTGGACAATAGGGGATCAAACGTGCTGGTCATAAGTGTTTTAAGATGTTTTAGGAGGGGTTGAACTTGACCCAAGGCATTAGGAGGCGAAAGATGACATTTTGACAACTTTTGCAAAAGTTGTCAAAAGTTGTCATGAGCAACTTTTATGCACTTTTTGCATTTTGTAATTTGAAACTTCTCCAACGACTCTAACCTCTTGATTTTCAGTTGAGAGAAGTCGAGGAATGGTTTATCCACCTCAAGGATCCAATTTCCAAGAGGGTGATTGTACGGAGAAGAGTTTTGATGCAAACAAACTAATACAATTATGAGTTTTCCTGCGATTCTGGAGTTTTTGTCTGTGGTACGGTTATGTACAGATTGGGATCCATTCCCAATGATGTGAATTGATTTGAGAGGAGAGTTAACTCTATTTTGGTTTTGATTATGTGTGTTGCTCCTGATATTCAAGTTTTGCTGTAGGTACCTGTTGTGACCATTTCACACATCGCCCCATTAAAATGGGGACCCCCTCTTTTTTGCTCGGTTTTGCCTATTCTTCTCTCTGCTTTTAGGTTTTTGGGAAGTGAGTGAGTCGTCTGGACTAGGGCTAAGCCTTAGGGTTTCCTGTTGATATTTTCAAGCCGAAGTCCAGTCAAATTTTGAAAGTTTATTGAGCATCCTCGCATGAATTGCAATTTTGAAATAGGACGAGTCTGTCAGGATGTCAAGTGTGTCTGTCTAGGTCCAGTCGGAATTTTGAAAGCAAGTTCGAATTTTGCCTAAGTGTTGATAATGGAATTGTACAATTTTGTCCGGGTGAATTTTGACCAAATTTTGGAAAGTTTGATAAGTGACCCCTGGCCTTGGAGATAGCCTAGTTATGCCTTGTGAAGTGACTGAAGTCTTAAAACCTTAATAGTTTGGCCTATAGAGGCAAAATCGCTCCTGTCCTTTAGTCAAGGACCAGGGCGAAATTAGTATTTTATGCATCTTGGTCATTGACTTGTTTCATTTGTCTTGTGCAGGGTCGCCAGGAGGTGCAATCGAGCATGAATTGAAGTTTTTGAAGATTTTGAGACTCAAAAATGGCAAGTTTCAAGGATTAAGGTTAAATCGCTCCTGTTCCTCAGCCAGGGACCAGGGCGAAATGGCCTGCTTAGACCATTTTTGGTCTTAGTTGATCAAAATTAAGGCATCAAGGACACAATAAGAGATGAAATCAACCTAATGGAGCATCCAGACTTAGTCATTTGCAATGAAAGTTGAACATTTGGCCTTAAGGACAAAACTCGCTCCTGTCCCTCACTGAAGGACCAGAGCCTGTTTCTCAAAATTGCACTGTCTTTGCAGGACCAAGATGATTTTTGGATTGGAAGAGATCAAGGAGGGCATCTTTTGTCCATTGAATATAATTTGAAGTAATTTGCAAACAAGGAAGTGTGCCAAAATGACAAAATCGCTCCTGTCCCTCACTGAAGGACCGGAGCTTGAAATCCAAGATTGCTTTGTCCTTGCAAGATTTTAATGATTTCGCGATTTGAGGAGAACAAAGAAAGTGTGTTTTATCGGTTGAATATAATTTGAGTGCACCTCGATGGAGAAAATCTACTCAAAGAGTCAAAATCGCTCCTGTCCCTCTCCCAGGGACCAGGGCGAATTTCAATGATAGCTCCTGTCCCTCTCCAAGGGACCAGAGCGATTTGCTTAAAAGACAAGTTTTGGGTGAAGGTGAAGTGAGTTTTGAGTTTGAGGCAAATGAAACAAGGCGTAACCACTCTATTGAAGATAATTTTGAAGATTGCAAGACGCCAAGTAAGCCCATATTTGCCTAGGCACTCATGTCCCTCTGCCAGTGACCAGAGCGATTTCCTCCTAAGACAAATTTCCCACCAAGTTGAAGCGAGTTTCATGTCAAAAATGAGTGAGGGGGAGCATAATAAATCCATTGAAGACAAATTTGAAAGTTGGCAAAGCGCAAATGAGCCTATAAGTGCAAATTCACTCCTGTCCTTCAGCTAAGGACCAGGGCGAAATATAGAATATCAAGTCTTTTCCTTCAAGATTGGTCGGATCCAAGCCAAGACGCATGATGGAGATGATGTTTGGAATGCTTTGAAGAAGAGTGAAGTTACAAAGACTATGAGAATTTGAAGGAAATAGCTAACTCGCTCCTGTCCCTCTCCCAGGGACCAGAGCGAAATAGTCAAGTATGCTTAAATTTTGAATGCCACTTCCTTTTCAAACGTTCAAGAAGGAGTAAGAGACACTATTTTACGCTTTGAAGACAATTGGAGGTCGATATGATCAAGGATTAGCACAAGGAGCAAAAGTTCACTCCTGTCCTTCACTGGAGGACCAGGGCGATATTCATCAAGACAGTCATTTCCTTCAAAAACCATATCAAGGCGAAGTCATGCAAGGTCCGAAATATCATTAGAAAGGTGATGAACAAGGAGTTAATATTAAAAGTTGACAATTTTGAGCTAAAATACAAAGTTCGCTCTTGTCCCTCACCAAGGGACCAGGGCGAAAATCACTCAAATATCAAATTCGCCTTGCAAGGGACAAGTTAAGTATGCGTAGAATGAATGGATGAAGTTATTTCTTGCCTTGTGACATAAGTTGGCAATTAAAATGATCAAGGAGAAAAGCAAAGTTCGCTCCTGTCCCTCACCAAGGGACCAGGGTGAAAATGGTCTAAGAGACATTCATTCAAAAGATTGAATAAGATCAAGATCAAGGTTCCCAATTAAAATGCTAGTTTGGACGTAAGGGAAGTAACTTTGAACGTAAAAAGCGAGAAATTCAAGAACAAAATGCTAAAGCACTCCTGTCCCTCTACCAGGGACCAGAGCGATGAGGTTAATATTCATTATTCTTCCCATGTCTTGGCGCCAACATCATTTTCAAATTGCATTAAATGCTAAATTTCGATGAACCTTGATATTTTTAATTAAAATTGGCATTTAATGGGTGCGCACAAGGCATTTAATAATTAATTTTGCTTTTTTAAAAATCATTAATTACGAAGGCATTTAATTAATTAATTATTAATTTAATTAAATAAGAGGGAGAGCGCTTGGGTTTTATTTTTATATTTATACAAAAGTCGGCCTCCTTTTATTTTAATTTTTTGTTATTATTTGCCTTATTTTCAAGTCGGCCTAGAGGTAATTAAAGAGGTGAGCGCTTATATAAGGAGGGTACTTTGAAGCATTTCAAATCATCATTTAGTCATTCATTTGCATGCGATTTTGGAAGACAAGGAGAAGTGCGAAATTTCCATCCAAGGAAGAATGCGAATTTGGTTAGAAGTGGAGCGAATTCTCTATCAAAACGTTGAAGTCCTCAAGGTGGTGAAATTAAGTAAGGAGGCACCTTTGCTAGAGGAGGGTCACGTTGAGTACTTCAAACTTCGATTTTTGCCTAGGCGAATTTCCCAATTTTGCATTTTGTTAGAGTTAGCTCTCAAGGTGAGGTATGGCGAAGTCCTCTTTGTTCAAATTTTGAATTTTGAAACGTCCTAGTCTTAATCTAAATTTTGAATTTTGAAATTTTGAATTTCCAAAATTGCATCGTTATATTTAGGAAATGATAATTCAAGGATTTATCATGAGGTTTCCTAAATTTAATCTTTAATCTAATCTATATTTATACATTGCAAAATCTATTACTCATTATGAAATGTTGTGTAGGTGTCACGATGGCGACCCCGAAGACAGGAGCATCTACCAGTCGTCCAACCCTCATGAAGGAAGATCAGAAGAACGAGGAATTGGAGACCAAGATCGTGTCTAAGTGGAGCAACATTGGAGATACCAACCTGGGAAACTTCAGTGTGAAGAAGATTCGAGAGGTCCCTTACATTGGCAAGCCATCACCTGTCGCAAGGAGAATAATTGAAAGTGGCATTATCAAGGCGGCCGACTTCCCTCTAGCAATCTAGTGCCATGAGTTGATGATCGAGTGTGCTCACCATTATGATCCATAGTCCAGATCGATAGTGTCCAAGGAGGGAGACACTTTTGCTTATCTTTCAGAGGAAGCTATCAGTGAAGCTCTTCACTTGCCAGAACATAAAGATATGATCTATAAAATCTTAGAAGGAGCCAGGTCCATGTATGAAGATGATCTAGACACTTGCTTGAGCATCATCAACAAAAATTGGTTGCTCAAGAGTCATCCTTGCCTGAGCAAGATTCCGAACACATCACATAGGATCGACTTCCAGGAGGAGTACAGAGATTTGATAACATTACTCAACCAAGTTACAGGGGCTCCTCAAGCCTTCTATTTTGAGAAGTGGATGTTCTACTTCATCCAAGTGATAGTTCAAGGAAAAGGAACAATTCATTGGGCTAGAATGATTAGCCATTGCTTGGACGTGCAGTTAAGAAGACTGAAGGCTACCAAGTCCTTCCACATGGGTTCATACATCATATATGCCTTGATCAGGAGTTTTGAATATGCAGGACTGCCTCACAGAGGAGTGATCGGGAGAGGGCCCAGGGAAGTCAGAGTTTGTGATTCCTATGTTCATTTGCATCATCCTCCAGGAAGTGGCTACAAGTCGGTCAATGATACCTTCACGATGAACATCACCAGGACATTGCAAGGCGGAATTCACAATCAGCTATCTCAGGATGCACAAGAGCTTGTAAAAAGGTACGGTGCTTGGTTCATCTAATTTCAAAAGTTTACATATATTAGAGTTCATGGATGTCCTTCACCTCCCTACATGTTGCCAAGATATCCGACAGACAGAATAGTGTTACTTGAGGTAATTAGACAGTTGGCAGCATATGCAAAGGCATTCAGACATAGACATGGGAATGGAGTTCCTGTGCCTATCATACTAGGAAATTCAGTTGAGGTATGTCCTAATGCTCTAGCCATGGATGATGCAGAAAAGGAGTTAGCTTTATATTCATTTTCATTCTTTGCCATGAGAGAGAGTTTTGATCCTTATGGGTATATAGAAGAGACAGTCGGAAGGAAATACAGACATGAACCTCAGGTAGAGGACTTTGTGATGAATCTCTCAGATGATCTTGAAGTGAAAAGAAAGATGCATTCCAGATTGCCTTTAGACTTTATCAGAAAATGCAAAATTTACAGAGTGGCCGACCAAGCTCAGGACAGTGGCAGACATCTCCAATCATCTTATGACCGAGAAAGCAAAGCAGTAAGGCTAGATTGGAACGAACCTGAAATTTTGGATCTAGATGCTTTGATGGCTCCAATTTTGTCTTGTACTCGCAGATGGGTTGATGTGCAACATCAAAAGTTGAGAGAGCAGGGCATATCTATGACTTTTACTTTGGAGGAAAGGCCAGGTGAGGGAGGAGCAAGTGTAAGTGAAGGTAATCCTAATCCCAGAAGCACAAGCGAAGGCAACCTTCGAAGCGTAAGTGAGGGTAATCCTCATCCTAGAGGCTCAAAGAGAAAAGAGATACTTGAGAAAAGGGAATCCTCCAAGAAGAAGCCAGAGGCCAACCAAGATCGTTCATCCGGCACATCTTCTTGACAAGAGAAGAGGACACTTGAAATGGAGGAATCTATGGAATCAATGGTACAAAACGATAAACATGAAGAAGGATAGGCATCTCAACGTTCATCAAGCCGATCTCTCCAAGTCAATGAACTACATGAAGACAAAAATGAGGACGAAGTGACATCTCCTCTCAGAGAAGAAGAAACATTGCCTAATGAGATACAGGTTAGAGAAACAAGATCTGCCATTCCAGATTGGTTAAAAGAGAGACTAACAAGGGTGATTGTGATCGAGGATGAAGATAATGTGATTGATTTAGAGAGCCTTGTTGGAAATTCTCAGGAAGTGACAGAAAAGAGGAAAGCCACCAAGATGTCCAAGATGATCAGAGATGAGATAGGATCCAGGAAATTGCAGATAGCTACACCAGCAGTGGACAAGTATGAAGGTGAGATCCTCGCAGAGGAATATGATGTAGAGACATTTGAGCTTGGTCCACTCATAGCCGAGTAGACGTTGGATGATGCCACTGATTCATTTGAGGCACTTAAGGACAAGCTTAAAGAAGAAATGGAAAAGAGTAGGAAGCTTGAGCGAGAGGTCAGTGCTTGGAGAGGCTACTTTAGCCATCTCAATCAGCCTTTGAGACGTCAGGATCCAGCAGTATCTCCTACACAGGCATTTCCCCTTGAATCAGTTGGCGAGGCAGAGAGAGTCAGGAGTTTGGTTCAGCTTATGAGCTCGTGGATTGACAAATCCCATACATTTGCTATTGAATTTGCAACAAGGATGATGCAGACCATTCACCAAGCTATTCAGGTTCTTGAGGTCATCCACAACCTAATGATAACTGTAGCTGCTTTTGCTCATACTAAGGATGTTACCATTCCTGTCCTGCAAGTAATCAGGCAAACATCAAGGAAGGTCCTAGCACAAGAAAAGATAATAGATGGAGGACCTCATAGTTTACTCCAATAGTCAACTTTACTCCAGATGAAGGAAGTTCTTTTTGAGGACATCAATAACAAATGCAATCAAGTTGAAGAGATTATCCATCCGATCCAGGACAAGGTGTTTGAAGTATTATGTGCTATTCTTGGCAGGAGGATTGCAGTTGAGACAGATGTGGATTTGCAAGAATTAGAAGATAGAGTCAAGGTCATCTTTTGCAAAGATGAGAATGTTATTACAAATGAGCAACAAGATCAGATGTTTGCCACCATGCTCCTGATTGAGAAGATCAAAGAACTTAAACCTGGATGGGACGCTGCTCTTCTCAAGGCTTTTGATCAGGTCATCCACTTGGAGGAACGAATGAAGAATCTTCTCGAGATTCCAATTGCTAAGATCGAAGGAATCGTGTCTAGATTCATTGCATATGCTAAAAAGGAGCATTGGAAAGGGAATAGGATTCTAGAAGAAAGGTTGTTATAGATGATGTGGCACCTTAATTGTCATTGGTCTATGTTTCCTAGATTTTTGTGCCAAATTTAATATTTGGCTATGCATTTAATGTTGTGCAATAAAAGGGGAACTTTTGTAATCAAACCCTAATTAGGGTTTAGGTGTCATAATCTTGGCCATTGATCTTCTTTTGATCTGGACCGTTCATTGTAATTGAGGATGCTATATATACCCTCATTCCTTTTTATTTTGTCATTAGATATCAGCATTAGTGATTAGAGATTAGCAATTTGATAAAAGCAAGTATTTTGTAACAAGATTGAGCTTTGAAGAAGGAATTTCAAACAATTGTTGTTCATGATGGCTTTAAGATCAATAAAATATTGAAGTTATGGTGTTTTATTGCAATTCTTATGGTTATCTTCATGGTTGTTTACTTTCTTGAATCATTCTCAGTCAAAGTAGTATTTAAGTTTGAAGGACTAAGTGTTGGGCTTGATCTTTGGTGAGATTCATATTCCAAACCACTAGCTTCTTGCTGATTGTAGGAACGCCTTGTGTGGTCAACTGGAGAAACTTGAATTACTTAAACCTTCAATCATCATTGAGCTTTGGATATGTGCCTTCGTGGTAGTGTCCATGATCCTTGGTGAATTGAAAGATCATTTGTTACCTTAGAAGATCGCATCAATTTCAGTTGAGTTGTTATTTCATGGCAATATTGAAGTTGGTAGAATCTCGCCAAGTCTAGCCTACATTGAGTTGTTCTTAGGATTAGATTAGAGTTTATCTCTTGCAAGCCTTCCCCTTTTGATCTTTTTTGGAATTCATTAGTATTAGGAAATCTTGTTCCTGCATTTCGGATACGTAAGGCCCCTTGATGAAACAACAATCACAACGACCACTGGTGCTTATCCACACGTAGAGACCCTACATAAAAGAACATTGGAGTCATCCTGATTGATCCTTTTTTGCAACATCTTCAGCAATCAGAGACTTTATTCAAGAGAGGATAAGGTACCCTTGGGTATTTTATTCTGTGTATGATTGTGTACAAAATACACGTCAACAGTACCCAGAAAACCAGGGTTTACTCTTGGGGTTTTCCTCCTTCATGGCCATATCTTGCACTTTACCAATTTGAGGCTCATGGGATTTGGTGAAAGTCAAGTATAGTCAATGTATTTTATATTACCAAGAGTGTTTTTCAGGAGGAGCAAGGGAGAGAAGTGTTTGAAGCGACCTTAGGTAGACATCTCTATGTGGCTACCTAGACCTTGAACAAACAAAAGTACCTTGTGTGCAATTGGCGATGCTTCCAGGTGTGTAACCCTAGAATCCCTGTTGATTTATATTTCCCAACATTCCCATGGGATTTTAATCCACTGGTTCATTCATCTGAGCATAGTTTCTTCACAAAAGTGGCCTAATTAGCCCTTTTAGGATAGTCAAATTCCTACCAGCAAAGACTTTATTTTCTAGACCTTGACCCTTCCTTTAGGGACTTGTATAAATTCTAAAAGGGTGTTTGAATCGATAATTTTTTTGCCAAGCTGTTTGGGAAAATATGAACTTAAGGTCGCTTTACCCGCTAAATAGGGCTACAAGCAACTAGGCCTAATTGAGTGAGTTTCTTAAGGAATGAGCATGTATTCTTGCCACCAGTACTTTGTCTGACCTTAGGGAGCTTTATATGACCCAAAACTGGTGTGAAAATGATTTGTAACCCTTGGATGTATCATGGAGTGTGTTAATGCAAGATACCCCTGATTGAGTAAGCAAGGGTCTTGGAGATGGTAAGAAGATTGTACTAAAGTTGTAGAGCCTTTCCTTGATAGGATCCCATCCATGTGTTAGGGGGTTAGTGTCATACATTTTGTGGTGTTTGGTAGGTAACAAGGAGGACTCTGCATCAAGTGGTATCAGAGCTAGTAACGACTTTGGTAAGGAGAGAGAAAATTGAGAGATGTAAGAGGGACAAGAAGAAGAGGTCCCTAGAGGACCAATCACCAACATGGAATTGGCAAATATTGTACGAGAATAGGCCACTGCTTGCAAGGCAATGCAGAGGGAGCTAGAGAGGTTGAGAGGTAGAGTAGATGGGAAGGAAGATGGAGGCACTGGTAGTTGTGATGAAGGGGATGAGGATGAGATCCCTATGCTGGAGGAAGAGGTGATTCCTCCTGACCAGAGGCACTTCCTTAATGCCCTCAAATCCATGGAGGGGAGAACCATGGAGCAGAAGATTTTATTTGCCAACTTTCATTGGGAATATGGAACCAGATGTTGTGATGGATTGGATAGACTCCCTGTCTAGTTTCTTTGAGTGTGAAGACATTCCAGGACACCAGAAGGTGATGATTGCTAAGTCCAAGTTGAAGGGAGCAGCCCTAACTTGGTGGAACTTTGTCCAAGAAGAAAGAGAGAAGGACAATAAGCCCAAGATTGTTTCTTGGAAGAGGATGGTTGCCTTAATTAAAGAGGCCTATGTACCCAAAGACTATGAAATACAACTCCATAAGAGGAGACAAAATCTCAAGTAGAAAGAGGTGGATGTGAACTCATATACAAAGGAGTTCCAAAGGCTATGCATGAAGTCTAAAACAAAAGAGGAAGAGAGTGAGAAAGTTTCCCGGTACCTAAATGGATTAAGGTACAACATTCAAGAAGAATTGAACCTTCTTCGCCCGGATACCATTGGTAGATGCCATCAACTTGCTATCAAGGTGGAAGAGAAGATCAAAAGGAGACAAGAACAGAATAATAAAGGAAGAGGAAGACAACAGAGGGGTGGAAGAAATTTTTTCAGAAGAAAAGGAAATGGCTTTGAAAATCAAAGTGAAACCAGTCAAGAAGGCACTAAAGGAGAGAGCAATTCCAATAACAATGGAGGATACCATCAGAGAGGTAACTTCAGAGGAAGGAGACCACCATTTAGAGGGAGATCTCAAGGTAGAGGTCCAATCAGATGTTATAACTACAATCAAGAAGGACACATGGCTAATAGATGCCCGAAGAAGACTACTAGTTCCATAGGAGAAAGAAGAAGTAACTTGATTTTAGAGGCTGACTGCCAAAGTGTGGCAATTGCAAACACATACCAAAGTGTCAATACCCCTGACAGTTATGGATACCCTAAAAGAGGTGAAGCCTTGATGATCAAAAGAATAGTAACCACTATGAAGATGTCTGATAGAGAACCCCCATAGAGGAAATATCTATTCAAGACCACTTGCAAAGCAGGTGGAAAGGTCTGCAAGGTCCTAATAGATTCCAGTTCAACTGAGAACTTTGTGTCTCTAGAGATGGTGGAGAAACTGAAGTTGAGGAGACTACCTCACCCTTGCTCCTACAAGGTCTCATGGCTCACACAAGGACAACAAGCTGTTGTGGAAGAGCAGGCTTGGGTGGAATTTCAGATTGGAACCTATAGAGATAGGTTGATGTTTTCCATTGCAAAGATGGATGCTTGCCATCTCCTATTTGGGAGACCATGGTAGTTTGATTTAAAGGCACAACATGATGGTGCTAGGAATACGTATTCCATTACCAAGGATGGTAAGGTGATTGAGTTGCTACCTTTAATGGAAGGTGAAGAGGAGACCAAACAAAAGGAAGCCAAGGTGTTGATATTAGGAGGGAAGCAGTTCATGAAGAACATGGAAAATGAAGGCATGGTCTGTTATGCCCTTATCCCTATTCCAACAGTAACAAAGGTGGAGAGATCTGAGGATAAGGAAGAGGATAGATTGAGATTGATTGACCCTGCAGTGCAGCAGCTACTAGACAAATACAAGGGTGTCATCTCTGATGGCATGCCAAGGACACTACCTCCCATGAGGGACATAAACCATTGTATAGACCTTATACCTGGATCCACATTGCCTAATAAAGCAGCATACAAGCTCACACCGGATCAGAATGTTGAGATGGCAAAACAGGTTGAAGAATTGTTGGAATCCGAATTGGTTGGGAAAAGTATGAGCCCATGTGCAGTCCCTGCAATCTTGGCACCCAAAAAGGAAGGCACTTGGAGGCTTTGAATTGATTCAAGAGCTATCAACAAGATTACTATCAGGTATAGGTTTCCCATGCCCAGGATTGAGGATTTGTTAGATTGTTTGGGGGGTGCTAGATATTTTACAAAAAATGATTTAAAAAGTGGCTATCATTAGATTAGGATTAGGCCGGGAGATGAAAGGAAGACTAGTTTTAAAACAAATGAGGGGCTATATGAGTGGAAAGTCATGCCCTTTTGATTATCCAATGCACCTAGTACCTTTATGAGGTTAATGAATGAATTCTTGAGGGATTTCATAGGGAAATTTGTTATAGTCTACCTAGATGACATTCTAGCTTTTAGTCAAACCAAAGAAGAACATCTAAAGCATGTAGACCTGGTCCTAAGGAGATTGCATGAAGAACAATTAATGATCAACTTGGAAAAGTGTTTCTTTATGCAGGAAGAGATCATTTACTTGGGATTTGTGATCTCATATGGTGAATTGAAAATGGATCAAGAAAAGATGAGTGCCATATTGTCTTGGCCTACACCTAGGACAATGAATGATGTTAGGAGTTTCCATGGCTTAGCTACCTTCTATAGGAAGTTTATAAGAGGCTTTAGTCATATCTATGCCCCTATGCTTGATACAATAAAGGGAGGACAAAAGTGCAGGTTTAGTTGGACAGAAGAAGTAGATAACTCTTTCGAAACATTGAAAAGAAAAGTTGCAGAACAACCGGTCCTTGCCCTACCTGACTTCAACAAGATCTTTCAAGTAGAATTTGACGCTATTCATATGGCCATTGGAGTAGTGCTCAATCAAGAAGGAAGACCTATTGATTCCTTCAGTGAGAAGTTGAATGAGGCAAATAGGAGATATTCATCTTATGACCTATAGATGTATGCTCTAGTCCAATCCTTGAAAAAATGGAGACACTACTTGCTACCAAAAGAATTCATAGTTTTCACAGACAATCAGGCCCTTAGTTTCATAAACAATAAAGAAAAGTTGAATCACCAGCACATGAAATGGGTAGAGACCCTACAAGATTTCACTTTCATTCTTAAGCACAAGAAAGGAGTCAAGAATAAGGCGACAGATGCTTTGAGCAGAAGAGTCCTAACTACAAATCAAATTCAGTTGGAGAGTGTTGGAATAGACTCTTTGAAAACCATGTATGAGGATGATGAAGATTTTGGAGAGGCCTATAAGGTATGCACTTCATTTGATGAATGATTTCATGTTGAGTATTATAAATTTTTGATTCAAAATGGATTGTTGTTTAAAGGTTCACAATTATGCATACCCAAATACTCTATGAGATTGAATATCATTAAGAAAAAACATTGTGGAGCAATGGCAGGACATTTTGGTCTTGACAAGACATTAGATTTGGTAAAAGGACACTATTTTTGGCCCAAACTATAGGCAGATGTCAAGAGATTTGTGGAGACATGTGTGATTTGCCAAAAGGCAAAAAGAAAATCCACTAATGCAGGTTTATACCAGCCTTTAACCATACCTTCAAGACCACGGGAAAGCATAAGTATGGATTTTGTTTTAGGATTTCCTAGGACAAAGAAAGGATATGATAGTGTTTTTATAGTGGTGGATAGGTTCAGTAAGATGGCACATTTCTTGCCACGCAAAACAACTTATGATGCTTCTTATGTAGTAGATTTGTTCTTTAAGAAGATTGTCCGGATACATGGCTTGCCTTTGACCATAGTCTTTGATAGGGATGTAAATTTTTTTGGTCACTTTTGGAGGACCCTTTGGAAGAAGCTTGGTATAAATTTATCCTTCTCCTCAGCCTACCATCCCCAAATAGATGGTCAAACTGAAGTTGTAAACAGATCACTAGGGAATCTCTTAAGGTGTTTGACTAGACATCATGGAGAAAGGTGGGATAGTATATTGTCTCAGGCAGAATTCTCCTATAATGATATAGTGAATAGGAGTACCAGTAAGTCACCTTTCCAGATTGTTTATGGTATCTACCCAAGGGGTGTGCTGGAGTTGAGAGATATACCTCAAGGAGAACCCATTAGTGCAGATGGAGAAACCTTTGCTATTGCTATACAAGAGATCCATGACCAAGTGAAGACTCATCTTCAACAATCTGTAGAGAGATATAAAGCTCATGCTGACAAAAAGAAGAGAGATGTTCAATTTGATGTAGGAGACTTGGTGTGGGTTCCCTTGAAAAAGGAAAGACTTCCAAAAGGAAGATACACAAAGCTGATGAAAAGAAAGATTGGCCCATGCCAAATCTTGAAGAAATGTGGTTAAAATGCCTATGAACTTCAACTACCATCTAATCTTGGTTTGTCACCTATTTTTAATGTTTGTGACCTAACTCTTTATAAGTGTAGTATTGATGCAGGCGAAGACACAATGCAAGATATTGCTGATGATGACATTCCTAAACATGAACCACCAAAGTTGCATAAGGTTCTAGATACTAAGGTTGCCAAGTGAACCATGAGTAAAGTTTACATGGAGTATTTGGTGGCTTGGAAAGGACAACCTGATACTGAAGCAGCCTAGATGACAGAGCAACAAATCAAAGATCATGGTGTAGACCTGTAGACTCTCATCTCAAGTGGACTTGAGATTTCTTCTTCCGGGGAGTATGGTGCAGGAGCACCTCATCAAACCTTTCAAGATGACATGTAAGAATTTTATAAGGGAGGATAAGGCATTAACAATGTCTTTAGGATGTTTTATATAGGTTTTCAATCATGCATTATATGTTTGTAATAATGAACCCCATCTTGTGAGCCAAACTCCTATTTTGGCATTTCTATGAGCCAATTAGGACTTTTGGACAATAGGGGATCAAATTTTTTGGTTCTAAGTGTTTTAAGATGTTTTAGGAGGGGTTGAAATTGACCCAAGGCATTAGGAGGCGAAAGATGACATTTTGACAACTTTTACAAAAGTTGTCAAAAGTTGTCATGAGCAACTTTTATGCACTTTTTGCATTTTGTAATTTGAAACCTCTCCAATGGCTCTAACCTCTTGGTTTTTAGTTTATTGTAGTTGAGGAATGGTTTATACACCTTGAGGATCCAATTTACAAGAGGGTGATTGTATAGAGAAGAGTTTTGATGCAAACAAACTAATAAAATTTTGAGTTTTCCTGCAATTCTGGAGTTTTTGTCCATGGTACGGTTCTGTACCGATTGGTATCCATTCCCAATGATGTGAATTGATTTGAGAGGAGAGTTAAATCTATTTTGGTTTTTATTTGGAGTTTTTATTATGTGTGTTTCTCCTGATATTCAAGTTTTGCTGTAGGTACCCAAAAAACCAGGGTTTACCCTTGGGTTTTTCCTCCTTCATGGCCATATCTTTCACTTTACCAATCTAAGGCTCATGGGATTTGGTGAAAGGAAATTATGGTCAATTTATTTTATATTTCCAAGAGTATTTTGCAAGAGGAGAAAGGGAGAGAAGTGTTTGAAGTGACCCTAGGTAGACATCTCTGTGTGGCTACCTAGACCTTGAACAAACAAAAGTACCTTGTGTGCAATTGGTGATGCTTCCAAGAGTGTAACCTTGGAATCCCTATTGATTTATGTTTCCCAAAATTCCCATGGGATTTTAATCCACCGGTTCATTCATCTGAGCGTAGTTGCTTCACAAAAGTGGCCTAATTAGCCCTTTTAGGATAGTCAAATTCCTACCGGAAAAGACCTTTATTTTCCAAACCTTGACCCTTCCTTTTAGGGACTTGTATAAATTCCAAAAGAGTGTTTGAATCCATAATTTTTTTGCCAAGGTATTTGGGAAAATATGAACTTAAGGTCCCTTTACCTACTAAATAGGGCTATAAGCAACTAGGCCTAATTGAGTGAGTTTCTTAAGGAATGAGCATGTATTCTTGCCACCGATGCTTTGTCTGACCTTAGGGAGTTTTGTATGATGCAAAAATGATGTGCAAATGATTTTTAACCCTTGGAGGTATGATGGAGTGTGTTGTAGCAAGATACCCCTAATTGAGTAAGCAAGGGTCTTGGAGACGGTGAGAAGATTGTACTAAAGTTGTAGAGCCTTGCCTTGATAGGATCCCATCCATGTGTTAGGGGGTCAGTGTCATACATTTTTTTATGTTTGGCAGGTAACAAGGAGGGTTTTGCATCACATAATGACACTAAATAGTGTCCTAAGGGGTCATAGAACACCATATGACCTCTTAGGACACCATACAACCCATAACAATACCATATGGAGTCCCAAGGGGTCATATGGTGTCCTAAGGGGTCGTAGGAGAACATATGACCCCTTAGGACACCATACAACCCATAAAGACACCATATGGTGTCCTGAGGGGTCATATGGTGTCCTAAGGGTCATAGGACACCATACGACACATAACGACACCATATGGTGTCCTAAGGAATCATAGGACACCATATGACCCTTATGACACAATATGACCCCTAATGACACCTTAGGAGTCATATGGTGTCCTAAGGGGTCATAGGACACCATATGATCCCTTAGCACACCAAATAGTGTCCTAAGGGGTCATAGAACACCATATGGTGTTGTTATGGGTCGTATGGTGTCCTAAGGGGTCATATGGCATCCTATGACCCTTTAGGATACTATATGGTGTTGTTATGGGTCGTATGGTGTCCCAAGGGGTCATATGGTGTCCTAAGGGGTCATAAGACACCATATGACCTCTTAGGAAACAATATGACCCCTCACAATACCTAAGGGGTCATAGGACACCATATGACCCCTTAGGACACCATACGACCCATAAAGACACCATATGGAGTCCTAAGGGGTCATATGGTGTTCTAAGGGGTCATAGAACACTATATGACCCCTTAGGATTGTTGGCAATTGACACTCATCTAGTAAGGGTTAATGACATTTTGGGTTGTCATTGATGGCAAATCATCTCCAGGTCTAAATATTCTCTACTGGGATTCATTGATTTATTTCTTTGCTTTGTTCAGATCAACTAGCTAGCACTCCACTGGATACCACTGTACCGAATAGTGAGTCAAATTTTGCAGCTAAAGATACCTTGATAGATAATGTACATGATACAGAGGAAAATATAGATAAGGGTACAGATAATAAAGTTACATAGGATGTACATGATTTGGATAGGGCACCAAGTGGCGAAGCCACCGGTGCATAGATAAGGGCAAGGAAACTGTGACAAATTTCTCTTCCGGCTTGGCAATTGACACTTCAACCATAGCCAAAGAAAGTTTGTCATAATTTTCTATCAGTTTTTACAAGCCATACAACAAGATATCTCCGACAGAGAATATTTTGGCGGCAACAACACTCCAAGCTCAAGCAACCCAAGAGTTGGCTCAGGAGGAGTCAAAAGACAAAAAAATAATTGAACATAGTTTCAAAGTTTTGAACTGGTTGGTATCTGAGTTCCAGGCTCAAGAGAGTGCAAGCTCATCCAGCAAATTGGAGGAGATTATTAATTTTATTCCTACGCATTATGATTCTTTACTCAAAATTTCATTAACTGAGGCTAAAGAAAAATTTGTTGAGGCCCGAAAATAGACATTTTTGCAAATGATTGAGTCTCAAAAGGGGAAACTCCAAACTTGCTTGCAATCCATTGATGCAACATTGGCGAAAGGAGGTAAAGTATACAAGACTTGTCTAGATTTTGCTAAACTCACAACCACTATAGACAAGAAACTATCAGACTGCAGGAAGAATTTAATTCAGATTTCTAACTCTTACAACCCGACAGTTAACCTAACTAGTTCTTTAGATGGTCCAATTTTGGCAATCATGGATCAAGTTTTGAAATTAGAGAAGGAAAGGGACAGTATGATAAAGCGAGCAAATGAGCTCTGGAATCTCGTTGGTCCTCGGTTGGATACTTTGTTATTTCATAAGATAGAATGTACTTCTAATATGCAGAAGGAGGATCCCACTACATCAGAAGCAATTGAATATTATGCCAGTCTCTTGAATGGATTTACCTCCATTCTTGACTCTCTTACGCAAGTTTGGGATACTTACTTTTCATTTTTGAAGACTATGTATGCAAACATTTTGAAACTTGTATAAAACTGGCATGTGTTTATAGATGTATAGAATTCTTTGTTGGCACCCTGCTTTGTCATTGATTTCAAAGGGGGAGGAATAAAGTGAAAAATGTATATATTACTCAGGGGGAGTATCAGATGTATATAGCAGATTCATGTATAGGTCAGGATGTGAAGATTCTGAGGCAGATTAAGTGACAACATTGATTTTTCACATGAGTGTTGCCATCAATGGCAAAGGGGGAGATTGTTGTCAATTGACACTCATCCGGTAAGGGTTAATGGCATTTTGGGTTGTCATTGATGGCAACTCATCTCCAGGTGTAAATATTATCTATTAGGATTCATTGATTTATCACTTTTCTTTGTTTGGGTTAATCGACATTCACTACACTCAACCGGTATTCACTTTGCTTCACAACCGATTAAGTCCTAATCCCGGTAACGTGTATTTGGAACTCGATTATGGATAGGACCTGACTCAAAGATCTTGTGGCCCTGATTATTTCTTTCAAGGAATTTATGGTAGCCTGTGTAGGCCGACATGTTCATTGGATTATGTATGAAATACCTTGTGATCCGAAAGCCGACAAGATTATATTTTTCATTGAAGCTGAGATAGTGAAAATTTAGAAGAGTATTTAAGGAGATCCTTTCAGCGATGGATTATATATGTGATGGTATACAATTTTGGTTGTGAATATTTTAGAGATTAATGATATTATTTTTTATTAGCGAAAGGAAGTGATTGTGTCCAGTTTCATGTGCATAGTGTAAACCAGTAGCAGAACAGAGCATCAAGAAAACCAGTACACAGTGAGGGTTAACAGAGCTTAACTAAAACTTATCCAGCATGGTTAGATGAATATTATGAGTTCATTTTCATTTGTAATCATCTTTTAGTACTATGTAAGTCAGTGAGACTTCTGTTTGAGTAGTGAGCTCTAGGAAGTTGGCCTAATTGCATGTGCAATCCCCTCAATGTAATATTTGTATACCTTGATCAAGTATATAGATATTATGGGTATCAGCCCCACCATGGTTTTTTTTACTTTGCAGGGTTTTCCACATATAAATATTGGTGTTATGGTGTTTCTTCTTTATGTGTTATTCGGTATATGCACTTTAATTTTATTTACTATCAACCGGTTTATAAGAAATAAGTTCAAATTTGTCATTACCGGTAGAAAACTGATTCATCCCCCCCTCTCAATGTTCTTGGATTTCAACTAGGACACCATATGACTCATAACGACACCTAAGGGGCCATATGGAGTCTTAAGGGGTCATAGGACACTAATGACCCCTTATCACACCATATGACCTCTTAGGACACCATACAACCCATAACGACACCATATGGAGTCCTAAGGGGTCATATGGTGTCCTAAGGGGTCGTAGGATACCATATGACCCTAACAACACATAAGGGCTCATATGGTGTCCAAAAGGTTCATATGACACCACCATATGAATCCTTAAGACACCACACAACCCATAACGACACCATATGGTGTCCTATGGGGTCATATGGTCTCTTAAGGGGTCATAGAATACCATATGACTTCTTAGGACACCATACAAACCATAAGGACACCATATAACAACATCAATGGTGTCCTAAGGGGTCCTATTATGTTCTAAGGGGTCATAGAACACCATATGACCTCTTAGGATACCATACGACCCATAATGACACCATATGGAGTCCTAAGGGGTCATATGGTGTCCTAAGGGGCTGTAGGATACTATATGACCCTTAGGACACCATACGACCCCTAATGACACCGCATGGTGTCCTAAGGGGTCATAAGACCCCATGTGATCCCTTAGGACACCATACAACACATAACGACACCATATGGTGTCCTAAGGAGTTCTAGGACACCATATGACCCCTTAGGACACAATATGACCCATAACGACACTGAAGGATTCATATGGTATTCTAAGAGATCATAGAACACCTTATAACCCCTTAGGACACAATATGACCCATAACAAAACCATATGGTGTCCTAAGGGGTCATATGGTGTCTTGGGGGGTCGTAAGACACCATATGACCCCTTAGGACACCATATGGTCTCTATCTTGTTCCCTCTAACTCTTTTTACCTCTCTCCCTCCCAACCCCCTTCTCCCTCTCACCCTCTATCTCTATCTCTCTCTCTCCCCATCTCTTAGGTCTCTCTCTCTCTGATCCAGGAGCATCCCCGGTTGATGGGCAATCTTGCATCAACAAAAAAATATTTCCTTTTAGTTTTGTTATTGTTTAGTTCTTTGTGCAATTTCTGTATTCTTACCGATATGTACCGGTAGTTGCTTGTTCTTTGTGTCAGATCTTGTTTGTATTTTTTTGGTGATTTCATGTGGTTGATTCTAGACTTCTAGTTCATTTAGGTTCTTCTCCGGTCAGTTATCGCTTTCAGTTGGCTATTTCTGGGTTCCCGGGACAGTTCTTGTGCTTATCGGTTGGTTTTCCTTCATTACCGATGCAATTCTTGGCGTGTGGTGTTAAAATCATTGCTACTATTAAAACAAAAGATCAAGCTGTTAGTGAACGGGAGAGTGACCAGAGTTAAGGATCCACGATAGGTGGGAGAAATCCATGTCACGAATCCACTAGAGGTGCTGACCTCGGCCAACAATCCCCCCATCAGCACCTACTGAGGATTGTAGGGGCAACCCCCCTCCGCACCAACAGAGGATTCTAGGGGCAACTCCTGGGATTCAAACCCATGACCTTGTGCTCTGATACTAATTGTTGGAATCACCACTACCATTACACCAAAAGATCGAGATGTCAGTGAGCGAGAGAGAAGCCAGAGTTAAGGATCCACAAGAGGTGAGAGAAAGCCATGTCACAAATCCATAGGAGGCGTTGATCGTGGCCAACATGTGGATCCATCTTAGGTCTTGTTTGATGTTCTTTGGTGTGTGGCCGACCTTCCTTCTGAACCACATCAATTGGTTGTTATTTTTTGAAAAGATTTCTTAAATATTAGGGTCGACCTAATTACACGTTTCATTTTCCTGCATTGGTGATTGTAATATTTTGAGGCCAACCCAGATATGTTTTGGTGGGTATAAATATGATGTTATATAATCATTTATAAGGGTAGAGGAAGTAGAACTCAGAATGAGGATTGAGATTCACATGTTGTGATTCAGTTGATTCTTAGAGTCCCGATTGGATTGTATCTGGCTTGAAGCCTGCATGTAACAGATTAATTACAGGATGTTCCTTGATGATAATATAATGATTGCCAGTTGATTGTCGGAAGTTCTATGGATTGAATATGATCTGTTTACGTGAATTTGTTATGTTTTCTTTCTATTTCCATTATGTCTCTCTCGTTGCATAAGCCGGTTGACTCTTTTGAGGGTCTTTACTGGTTATGGCTGCATCAAGTGGTATTAGAGTTGGTTATGGATTGGATGGTGGAATAATCATTTGTGAACATTGAGGCATTTCTTGAGGTGGATAGATTGCCAATTGGAGGTAGGTTGTGTGTGTGTTCAATAGATCACCGAGGGGAGGCAATTGAAACCAATAGTCAGATCACCGGTTGAGGTAGTTTTCCGGAGTGGAAGAAGAGATGTCGCCAAGGAGAACAAACCCCTGGAGGGTAGAACCGATGATGGAAGACTTCAAGAATGAAGTGAGGAATGAAATCTAGAATGCTTTGGCTGGTTTGCAAAGAAAACCTGATTCTGAGGATGAATATGAGGAAGTTGGTGAAGAGCTTGAGGAAGCTGAAGGACCAGAAGATGAGAGAGAGGAGAGATTCCTAAGAGTAGTGGCACAAGCAAGTAAAGTGCATAAAGTTGAGGTTTCTAAATTTTTCAGAATACTGAACTTGAAGGATCTAATTGATTGGATCAGAGAGTTAGAGGACTACTTTGAGTTTGAGGATGTCAAGGACCCATAGAGAGTCCGGTTGGCACAGACCAAGTTGAAAGGGCATGCTGCCTTGTGGTGGAAGGAATTGCAGAAAGATAGAGTGGAGAATGGTGAATTGAATATCACTCGGTGGAGACAAATGGTTGCAAAATTAAAGACCAAGTTCATACCGGGAGACTATGAATTGGAATTGTTCAAGAAGTTGCAAAACCTGAAATAGAGAAATATGACTATGAAGGAATATACTGAGGAATTTTACAAGGTGGTGATTAGATCTGGACATAGAGAGATGGACAGAGAAAAGGTGGTGAGGTACATCAATGGAATTTCTTTTAACATTCAAGATGAGATGAGTATGTTGAAGGTTTCCATAGTTGAAGAAGCTTACTAGTATGCTTTGAGGGCTGAGGAGAAGGTGAGAAGAAGACAACCGAATAAGGGAAAGGATAAATTCAAGATGAATGATAGTATCAAGAAACCGGTTGAAGAAGAGGAGGCAAAACCTAAGTGGAGTAAATAACTGGAGCAGAAGACACCAAGGAAAGGTAGCAACAGTACCAGTAGAGAATTTATTGACAAATGTTTTAAGTGTGGAGAAACTAGACATAGATCCTATGAATGTAAGCAAGGAATGGCAAGAAGTTGTGTGGCAAGTGAAGAACCAGATGGTACAGGATTTTATTGTGCACCAGAGAAAGGATAATCCCTTATGTTCAGAAGAAAGGATACTAGATCTACTCAGTGGAGTACTCTTTTTTGGACTATATGTAAATTAGGTGGTAAGTGTTGCAAGGTTATTGTAGATAGTGGAAGTACTGATAATTTAGTATCCGAGGAGATGGTTGTGAAGCTTGGGTTGAAGAGGCTTAAGCATCCTTATCCTTATGAGGTGTGTTGGTTACAAGATGATCAGAAGATAGAGATAAAGGAGCAGTGTTTGGTGAGTTTCAATATTGGGCCTTTCAGAGATGAAGTTTTATGTGATATTGTGTCAATGAGTGTTTGTCATGTCTTGTTGGGAAAACCTTGGCAATATGATAGAGAATCTATTTATGACTATAGAAGAAACCTGGTTACTATTGAAAAGGATGGGAAAAAGTTCTCATTGATTTCTTTGAAGGAGAAAGAGAAGGAGGTGAAGAATCTAAGTCCTGAGAAACTAGTGGTAGGGGCTATACCGGAAGGTTTGAAAAAACCAATTACAGAGGCCATACCAGAGGTTTTGGAGAAAGATCTGATAGAACCAGTTGCAGAAGTTATACCAAAGGGTGACATGAATTTGCAGAAGGATATAACATATGAGTCTGATGGACAGATGGAACTAGTCGATAGAGAACTCATGGTGACAAACCAGATGAAGCCTTATGGAAGAAGAAATCCTGAGTTATAGAAGAAAGAAGGTAGTACACAAGGAGAATGTGTAGATCTGAAGCAAAGAAAGAAAAACAAAGGGAGTCAAAAGTTAGAGAAGCCAGTTGAGGCACCAGAGGAGCTAAAGAAGAGGTTGGCAGATAAAGAAGATGTTTGGATCAGAAATGAGCATGGGATCTTCATTCCGAATCCTTTTAGATGTTCATGAGTGGCCTCTCATGGAACATCTTTTTCTACCTGGGTTTTCTGATGCAAGAGCATCCTCGATCGATGGGCAATCTTGCATCAACCAAAAAATATTTCCTTTCAGTTTTGTTCTGGTTTAGTTCTTTGTGTAGCTTTTGTATTCTTACCGGTATGTACCGGTAGTTGCGTGTTCTTCGTGGTAGATCTTGTTTGCAGTTTCCTAGTGGTTTCATGTGGTTGATTCTGGACTTCTAGTTCATTTGGGTTCTTCTCTGGTCAGTTATTGCTTCTGGTTGGTCGATCTAATTACACATTTTATTTTCCTGCATTGGAAAATAGATAGGTCTAGAGCTTAGGGGAGACAAATAGCATGAGATAGAGAGATAGAAAGTTAATGATGATACACGTCTACTGATTACTAAAATTTGACTGTCTGAAAAATTATAGGATCTCCTAAAATCTAGTATCTGCATTATGACTCCTAGAGATGTGAAATGACTCTCAAACATCCTAACAATATATACATAAAATATAACTTAAAGTATAAGAAAGATAAAAGACAAAGAGAAATGCCACATATTTCTTATACTTAAATGTTATATTTTATGTATATATCTTGCTGAAAAACCTAATGGAATGCTAAATGAATTGCATACAAGTCCATATTACTAATCTGACTTTGATTTGAATCCCATACATGATTTGTCTTCTTAAAACCCCATACACGCTTTAGTTTATTTAGGCTTGTGAATAGGTTTGGATGACAAAGTTGTGGGTTGGAAGTTTGATTTCTCTCCATTTCCCTCCTTTTTGACGTGTTTTGTTTTATCAACTTGGTTTTCTCAACTTTGTCATCAACGGGTTTACACTTCATCAACTGGGTATTTCTAAAATTTCCACCATATTTCACCCATATTCTATTATTTCTAACCATATAATTTTTTTAAATTTGAACAACAATAACATATTATTCTTGAATTTCTTTTACCAGTGTCTCCATAGTTCTCAGAGACGTGTAAATTTTTTTTAATAACTTTTGATCTACTTATCCAAATTTAAAAATCTTTATATATTATTGTAGTGCACTTGATTATTTAAAATTTTAAAAAAAGAAATTTTCATTTTTGATTTTTTTGGTGCAAGTTATTCTTCATGCACGAACAGGTACCTGATTTTCAGGATGTGCTCGATTAAAAAAATCATTAAAAAAATTACTCAACAAAAATTACAAAAAAATACACAACTTCTAATTCTCACTCTTAACTATCTTTCTACCAAAGGATTTGGCAAAATACTAAATCTAACTATGAATTTTTTGATGTACACGTTAGACACTATGTTATATTTTTCAGAAAAAATTAGGATTTGTGTTTTCGTGTGCAAAGGATTTGACCCCCTTAATCTTATCCAAATTTGAAAAAAAAAAGTAGTTTAGAAACTAGATTCAGAGTACTATAATCTTTGTTTTTTGAGTATCTTCATATCTTGGTGGATGACTCTCAAATTTCTCCTCCAAGTTCAAGTTTACCTAATTTCAGAAAAAAAGTGTCCATTTATACCCCCCTTTTTGCACACCATCTTGGTGCACTTACTCTGTAAAGTATTAGTATTTAAACATAACATATTTTAATGTTTAAATTTAAAGTTTAATATAATTTGAATTTAATATTTAATATTTCATGCTTTTCACATGTGTTCGTGTACGCTTACATAATTTGTAACTTTATGATGCCTAGATAGATGGATGATCAGGCTCTAGATGCACCACCTACACATTAGGATGCAGTTCTTGATTATGATGCTATTTTCTATTATAGTGATTAGGAGTTCAAAAAAATGAGAGCCATTATAGATTACCCCCTTATTGATGGTGTGTATTTAAGAATACATGTCATACCATTTTGACGAGTGTAGAGAGCCTTAGAGAGCGTATGGGCCAGCATACATCATACTCCCCCCAGATTGTGGATGCTATATTTAGGGAGTTGAGGGTAGAGATCTCGGGTAATGTTTCCTTGGAGGATGTCCAGTGTGTAGTCTCCAAGGAAATTATTAAATGAGATCTATTTCCTTATAATTGGGATAGAAATAAGGTTAGAGGATACCAAGTTATATGATGCATAGATGAAGATGTGGCTAAGAAAATATACCCTTGGTTATTAGTTGTAGACGGTCGTTATCCTAATAATGACCAAATTCCATTATAATTTTCTCAATAGGTGTACATCGAGGTCTATTTGGGATTCAAGGTCAACTACCTTGACCTTCTGGGCTATTTTTGATAGGGGCGAGGTAGAGTGCTTGATCGAGATCCATATCGTAGAGCTAACCAACAAGTACCAGCACATAGGTGGTTGATTGGTCACATATTTCCTATGATATCCCCATCCCTCACCCCTACAATAGATCAAGTAGTCACTTCTTCTTAGAGGGAAGAAAATGACAACATTGGACATATTGCAGTTGTGGTGTCTACCATTTCTTCTAATAGGTTGGGTAGATACATGATGAGTCAACCATGACTCAACCATTGACAGGGGCATCATCTAGTCATGCGGGTTGATGATTACTTTTCTGTTGCCAACATCCCCACACCATAGGACATAACAACTATCTTAGGAGGTGTTTGATAGATGTAGATGTCTCACTATTTGGCCGAGGACCTCCTACATGCGTACTATTTTATTTCATCCCGCCTTCAAATACCATTAGGTGAGGTTAGACAAGAGGTTCTTAGAGAGTCGTAGGATAAAGAATCAATTCATACTCTAAGACATTTGCAACATTCTCATCATTCTCCATAGCATGACCCACCTACATATCACTCTATTGCTATAGAGGAGGAGAGACAAACTTATTAGGTTCATATCACACCAGAGGGTCTAGATTCATTTGAGGAACAACTACAGGGATTGAGCTAGACTAGTTTTATGAATAAGCTACTATGGTCAGACTCTTCATCGATGCCCTCTCATCTACATAACCCCCTACACTCCTCATTCATTGATTCTATCATAGACAAATATGTAGATGCAGTTGTTGTAGCTAATAGCTGATAATTAGATTGCAACACTTGATATCGAGGTAAATGTAATTTTAAAAAAATAGTGCAAATATATTTAATTTATAATTTTCTAACTTTGAATTATTGAACTAACTTCCTAACATGTACTAGTGCAGGAGCACCTAAGGGTGGGAAAATACCCTTTGCAATTTTGGAAATCTTGGCATAAGGACTGGTTCTAGTCCATTAGGTTGTCTGTTTGGAGCTTGGAGTGCATTTTGTCTTCTTTTTGATAATTTATGTTTTCAGAAAGACTTACCCTGATGACACCTCCAACATGTGGAGCGCAACCATCACCTATCGGAACAACCGGTTTTACCCTACCCCTATGCCTGATGAGTATGCATAAGACCGAAGTGGAACCATCGGATATCGACGGGAGTGTTTTCCACCTACCCTGATAACCCGATGAGGTTGCCAGCGGGTTGGAGCAAGTGGAGTGAGTTCGGAGCGTGCCATCAGCTATTAGCAAGACTAGTTTTTGTCCTGCTCGATAACCCGATGGGAAAGCATACTGTTTGGAGCACACGTTTGGCTATCGGCACAACATGTTTGGGAGCTACGCTGAAGACCTGATTGAACAACATAGTGTTGGGAGCACACCATCGGATATCGATGGGAGTGTTTTGACGATACGCTGATAACCCAATAAGAAGGTGCATGAGTTGTAAACTGTCATCGATCATCGAAGCAAATGTTTTGATGCTATCCCGATGACCCGATGAAAATAGAAAGTTAGTTACAGTTAGAAACTGAATTGTGTCGAGTTCAATCTCGTCTGTTAGGGATGATTCATGACATGTCAAGGAGGCTATAAAAGACCCAATGGGCATTTTGTAAAGGGGTTAGAAGAAGGTTGGATTGGGATTGTCAAATGTGTTGATTCCATAGGAGCAAACATCCTTTGAATAGCAATGTGAAGATCATTTTCTGGTTTCTTTTCTTAGAGTTCAATTTTGTTTGTAAACTGTAAATAATGGCTTAAATCTTTAAATGCTAGTGTAGATAGAGTAGATGTTACTTTTCTGTGTTTTGTGAGTTCCAATTTTGAATTCGTGCCAAGATCGGCTCTGTAGGTAAAGTTGTCTTTCTATATCTGGTTTTCTGTTGGTGACAAGTATTTATAAACATGGCTCTGTCTTGATTCTCCGTCATGGGATCCACACAACCATTGGAGGTTGTCAAGAAGAGCCAGTCATGTAGAATAGTGTTCTATATATAGCAGACCAGGGAATGGCATCGACCGTTTCAGCAAACTGGCCCGAGGTGAGCTTGGTGATAGCCTGACTAGGTATCAGCGACCAAGAGGAATCACTTGCAGGATAGACCGGAGTCTAGGCTATTAGCCTCAGACTAGGGAAGATGGGATCAATAGGAGAAAAGATCCAAGTTTGAGAGGAAAATGACTTAGGAGAAGTCGAAGGTATAGCTAATGGCAGAGAAAACCCTGCAAGGTGTCTGGTTAGATCCGGTGGATTAGTGAGTTGGTGGATTTACGAAAGTGAATTCACAAAAAGCAGAGTAACAACCCTTGGTAGTGAGGACCTAGAGTGGAATAGGGGAATAGAGAGGAGCATTCTCGGGTGAGTCTAGGAAAAAGGCCTTGGTGTGAGTCAAGCTAACTCAAGCAATCTAGGGTCCTCCCTATCATGTACACATGTAACATTTAGCTCATGTTACTTCCAACTTGAGCTCAGAGCATGTGCATAGGCGATATTTTGTTGATGCAACAACTGTTAGTGGACAGGTGAGTTTTTGATTATGTACATGCACATACACATTCTTTTTATACTTATTGATCTATTTGATAATATCAATTAATATTTATGTAAATTATACTATTTGCAGGGATTAGTTGGACATCCATTGGACCAAGACTTTCACTCAGAGGCTCACTCCATTCATAGACAACATGATGACCGAGCTACCACTTAGAGCTTGCCCATCTATGTGTTTACCTTTATATGGAATTTTCTTAGACATGTTTGTACTTGGGTTATATATATATATATATATAGGGACTTGATTATATGTTTGATGATGCGTGCCTATATACATTTGATATAATTTATGTTAGACATTTATACATGTTTGATGAGACATCATGCACATTTTATGAGATTTATTTATTGATGTTTATTTGATGATGTTTATATATAGGAATCATAGATTAGATATTTATACATGTATGTGTACAGATTTAGCCATGTTTATAGATCATTAGATGTTTAAATATATACATACATTTATAGATCATCATTCAAAGACATTTTGTCATATCAAGTAGATTAGATTAGATACATTTAAATATGTTATATGTTTATATATATGTTAGATATTTAATTATGCAAATTAGATTTTTATATCTCTTAGAGATTAGGTCCATGTTTATAGATTAGATGCAAAATTATTTCTATATTTATATAGATCTTAATTTAATCTATTTAACAAATTGTCTTGAGTTAAACATACAATAAATACACCCCCTTAAGCCATTCAATTATATCCCCAAACTTTTCTAGCTCCATGTCCTAATTACATCCCCTTGTCATTTCAATTGCATCCCCAAGTTAACATACATGTTTAGATACAATTTAATTGAAATAGGTCACATAATAAATTGCAATAAATTTTTTATAAAACTAAACAACATTATTGAACATAAGAAATGTCATCCCCTTAAGCCACATCATGAATTTGACTTGAAATATACCTCATTCGATTGAAATAATTACAAACTCAATTGATTATAAATATATCATTTAGAATAAATTATAAATACCATACAAGCATAATTTACAAACTCAAGTAATTATACAAATTATATATATCATATATGCATACATTTAAATATTTTAAATTTATGTCAATTTAAGAGGTCTCAAGGGGTCTTGTGAAGATTACTTGGGGTCAATTAATCAATTTAACGTCAATTTAAGTTAGATAGCAGTGTCTTGATTGAACATCCCCACTTAGTTATTTACATTTAAACATGTCATGTTAAACATGTTAATCTAGATACAATATTAATTTCAAAATAGGTCACACATAAGAAATATCATCCATTTAAGCCATATCATGTATTTGACTTGAAATATAGGTCTCAGTATTTCAAAACAATTACAAACTCAAGTGATTATCAATATATCATATATAAATATCATACACATGCACAATTTACATACATCTTAATTGTACATCCCCTTAAGTCAATTTAAAATGTTTGAATCATTTTAAACAATTTAAGACACTTTAATCAGAATAGATCACATAAGGAATTGCAATGTTCATATTTAACTAAACAATATAACATAAGAAATATAAGATCCACTTTTAAGCCATATCACATGAAAAGTTCAAACACTACATAATAATTTATGAGTTCAAATACTAAGTTCTAGATATAAATTTAATTCACGAGTTCAGACATTAGTACTATGAGAAATAAATACTTATACCACATCAAGTGGTTCAGATCGATCTTCAATAATATTTGACATTTTCTCATGATCTTCACTATCTAGTCTCCAATTTTGACATCCACGTGAACGTGGAACTGAATGAAGAATTAGGTTGATAGCAATTACTAGGCGTCTATACTGATATACCTTGTTGTCATTTTGAATTTCAATAAAATGAATCCCATGTTGAACAATTTTGATTTGTTTGAAATATGTCCCTTGCACTACAACTGAGCCTGCATGGGAAGCAACCAATTCCAAGGTGAGAATTTATTAAATTATATAAATTCAAAATATGCATAAATTCAATTAATTTACACACGAATCAGTGAACCTATGGGAAAGCACATTCTATCGCTCGTTTTAGCTTTTGTTAACTTCCTATTTTTTGTGCAACACAATAAATAATAACTAACAACTTCTATATGTATACACATAAAATTGGCTATGAGCAATTAAATAAATATTTTATATTTATTTAATAATTATTCTTCTATTAAATAGTTAATTTGAAAAGATTAATTTATTTAATTCATTTCGTGTCTTTCTATTAATTAATTTAATTGAAATATTTTATTAATTAATTCATCTATCCTATTCCTCTGATTAATTAAATATCTAATATTTAATTATCCTTCTAATCCATAAATTAAATATCTAATATTTAATTATCTCCTTTAATTAATTAAATATCTAATATTTAATTATTCCTCTAACCAAGTTAATTAAATATCTAATATTTAGTTATCTTCTTCAATCAATTAAATATCTAATATTTAATGGTTATTCTCCTATCCTATAGTCTCAAATATTAAATAATTCCTCTAAATTATTTAAATCTATTTTCCAACTCACCCCCCATCCCCACTTCATCTTCCCTTTGCCAACTCATCAAACATGTGGCTAAGGAAATTAATATTTCTTAAATATTAATTCATCATTTATCTCCAACCGCCAAATTCAATGAATATTGTGTACGTACACATATTTCATAACCATTTCCTATATTCCCTCCAACACCCCTTACATCTTAGGAAGGACTTGAGTCCACTTGTCCTATCATGCCTAAATCTTCTCCAACCATCCCTAGATTCTCTCAGTCAGCAACCCAGTCAAGGTGAGATGAGTGACACTTGTCTTCTCCTTCCCCCTTTCTCTCAACCTTCACCTTTGCTCACAACCATCCAAATTTGCAGATCTGATCATGACCGTTGATCTAAGCCACATCATCTCATTCTCTCAAAGTCTATAAAATCAAGAGCTTTAGTTGAGAGAGAGTTAGACTTCAAGAGACTTCAAGTGCATTTTCAAGCAAATCATTTGTAAAACTTATGCATCTGTGAGTTTCAATCTTGAAGCAAATAGCAATTATCATATAACATAATTATTTTAGCATAATCATGTAGTATTACATATCATACCATCAGTTAACTACCAGTTATCAATCCATTCTTCATATGCCATCTTGGAAGCTATCAGTGCATTGTCTGAGAGCACACCATTTGCAACCAGGGATAGTGGAGTTAGGACACAATGAGACATAAACCATGAAGGTAATATTAGTATTTTTATTTCATATGTATTTCATGTAGTTTCATTGGCTGAGTTTGGATTTCTTGTAGCATTTCCATTTGTATTTTGTGAAACTAACTTGTTGCAGGTAGCATTCTGAGGATGAAATTCAAGTCGACACATTTTGGCGCCCACCGTGGGGCTCATGAACCTCGCATATACCTTTAAAAATCTTGAAAAAGTAAAATTAACGCATTTGTAATGCAGATTCACGCATATGTGAATTCTAACAGTGCTTTTGCTCATAGGTTAGTGCATTTGCATCATAGGTTAGCGCATATGCCATGCAGGTTAGCACTTTTGTCTACGAATAGGTTAGCACTTTTGTCTTCTAGGTTAACGCTTTTGTCTTCTAGATTAGCACATTTATCAAATAAATCACGCTTTTGTATTCACAAAGCAGTGCTTTTGTAGTCTAGGTTAGAGCTTTTGCTCTACAAGTTAGCACTTTTGAGGAGAAAGATAGTGCACATGTTAGAATAGCGTTTTTGTTTCCAACTAACAAAATTTTCTTGCAGGCCCGAATGTCCAAGAATTTAGATTTTTCAAACTACTAACATGCATGTGCAGGATGGTGTTTAGGGAAAATTTTATGCATTTCCTCATCTAGTTAATTAAACGCCTTATTTTGGGAAGTAATATATCATGTCTTGTTCATTTAGTCTAACTAAGAGGATAAATTGACAGCATGCAACTTGCATTTTTAGTAACTTCTCTAAAATAGTTGCACATAGACTTCTAAACAGGCTAAAATAAACACCATGCTTGTTGGAGCAACATCTCCAAATAGGACTTAGCCAACAATTGCTTTGAAAAGGTTAAAAAAGAACACTTATATTCCGTGTCTCGAAAGTGGTAGGTATATGCTCTCCCCTTAATTGGGTGACCAAAAAGCCAAATCCACTCTTTTATGCTTTCTTTACTTTCAAGAAATTAAATCCTTTAGATGGCTTGCCTTCTCGAGCTGCCTTGAGGGGGCCAGTGAGAGGGGAATGACCTAAAGTGGAAATGGGCTAACACCGAGTCCTTCCAATCCACTATATATAAATCGTGTTTGTGATGAAAGTCCCAAACAACATGTACTGATAAGTTCATACCGACACTATGTTTCCCCATAAAACCTATGGAGCGTAACCTCTATAGGTTGGGAACCTTCTGTATTTACATAGTTGAAAGTGCCGCATGTATGGTCACATGACCGGAAGCCTTTACTAAAAACCACTTGTACTAGTTGCCAAAATCCTTCTAGTTGTTGGCGCAGGAGGTCGAACCTCTGAAGCGGCTCACACAAATACGGTTCTTAGTAGAGATATAAAGTTTTCCATGGGGAGTTTTCATGGAAACTGGTGCTTGGCTGCCCTGAAGAAGTGAGTACCGAGGGTGGAGCTAGTGGTGTCAAGCATCTAAATATCTGCTTTGAATAGCATAGCCTTGGGAGAAACCCCATGTGAGATTCAACAACTATTGTCTAAGCCTGCCATAATATTTGTACTTGCTTGTGCATTTTGTTTATTAAACATTGTGTCTTCTAGGTTTGTTACATGTTCCAAATGGTCAAAAAAATTGAAGAAAATTATCATGTAGGTGTGAGAAAAAATCCAATAAATTGCTGAAAAAGTTTGATCAAAAGGGTAATACGAAAGCTTTCCAACACTTGAAACACCAGATCAAAACTAAAGTATAAAAATGTCAGTATCGAAATACTTCTTGAAGTAGGTTTGTCTCTAAACCATCACGCATTTTCAAACTAGCTCAACAACTAGGTCACTAATCCAACAAGTTATTCCCAAGAGGTTTTTATAAACATCAACATTCAACAAGTTATTGATTCAAACATCTTAAGTGCAAAAAAATCAACATCATTATCAAGTCTCTCACCAGGATAATCAAATCCTCTATCATGAAGCTTGATCAATCTATACTAGGTTCATAATCTTGGATATATCTTTCCTATTTTGAACCTAGGTTATATCAAAACCAGAATTGCACCAACATTGGAATCAAACAAACTTGTAAATTGTCAAATGCTTATATGACTTTTAAGTATCACCTTAAGAAAAGAAAACTCAGTTGTAAAGCTACTCAGAAAAAAATAAGATTCTTGTATATCAATCGCAAGATCTTATTAAAACATAGGACATTCCTACACCATTTTCGTGACTACTTACGTGGTTGCGGTACAAGGTTTGATGGTGAAATTTTGCAAAGATGCGCTTTTCAACAAAGAGACTCTTTATCACAATGAACAAACAATAGCAGTAAAATCAACAAAGCATATCTTCCTAAACCAATAATCACCTATTGACTTTGTCCATTGGAAATTTCAACAACTTTGAAATAATCACATGCCAGTTTGGACTAGAGCCCAATACGAACAACTTAGAAAACAACAACAAATGGAGGAAGAAGATAATCCTGTATTCCAAACTTTTGGGTTTATCATTGTTGATGAAGAAGCAGTCAATAGCACCATTAGAGACCTTGAGCAAGATTTCAAATTTGATAGGCTAATGGAAAAATTGTTGGCAAAACAAAAAGAGAAATATCTCTTGATGTTGGCAAAATCTGGAGCTAAATTACCACAAGACTTTAACATAGAAATCTTGAAACAAGATGTAGAGGCAAGTAACACCCAAAATACAGATGATCCAAATAACGAAGATATGAACAAAGAAAGTCATGAAGAAACAAGAAAAGAAAGGGATGACATGAGAAAAGAACGTAGTGATAAAAGAACTCACGAAGAAACAAGAAGAAACTATGTGGATAATCCATTATCAAACCTTACTCAACAAATGCAAACTCTACAATAAAAGATGCAAGACATGCAAAATGGAACAAGCTCCAAGAAGTATTCATTAGAAGATATATGCCCATATCCTTTCGATAAAAAAATGAACATGATACCATTTCCACAACATTGCGAGATTCCTAAATATGACAAATACGATGGAAAATCTGATCCTCAGGATCACATTAGGGAGTTTTGTACTATGAGCATGGAATTTTCTCATGATGAAACTTACCTTATGCATCTTTTTCCTAGGAGTTTAAATGGACAATCAATGGAGTGGTTTTCAAGATTACCATTCGGAATCAAATCTTTTGAAGAACTTGTGAATAGATTTATTTCACAATACTCCTACAATATAAGGAATGAGATAACGATGCTGGATCTTTGCAATGTTAAACAAAATAATGGTGAATCTTTTATGATCTTCTTACAACATTGGAAATGGATGTTTAATAGGTATCCCTGAGATGTACCTGATCAAGAAAAAATAGACATATTCATTGATAATCTAATCAGTGAAATGAGTTATCGACTAAGAATGCAATGTCCTCCCTCTTTTGCCAAAATGATAGAGAATGGTCTAAAAATAGAGAACGCAATGGTAAAGAAAGGAGAACTAAAACTTTACAATAATTCATACAAAAACAATTCCAACAACAACAACAATAACAATGACAAACCCAAGTTCTGGTCAAAGAATAGGAATGTCAGCAGTGAAGGAAATGACGATAATAGTACTACAAAACAACAACAACCAATTTTTAATCTATCAAGTCAAATCCCAAGCAATAATAATCCAGAAAACAATAAAGCCAAGTCCTTTTTCTCCAATTCTCAAAGGAAATTCACAAACATTGGAGAGCCTTTGGAATTAGCTCTAAAAACTCTGCTTGCCAACAAATTAATTGTTTTACCAGAAGCAAGAAGTTATGAACCACCAGTCAAGCCAAATTGGTGGAATGACAATCATTTTTGCAATTACCATCGGAATAAAGGACACCTAACAAATGATTGTCAAATATTAAAAAACCTTATCCAAGATCTAATCGATAATGGAACCATCACAATAAGACAAATGAATCACACCTAGCTTTCAAAACTCCACTTCCAAATTATGACAAAGGTGAACCATCATAATTAAAAGATGACAAGGGGAAAGCCAAAGTGAATTACACTTATACATATGATGATGTGGTAAATGTGATCATTGTTAAAGATAATCCACCTTCAGAGCCAATCAATGTTATTACTAGAAGCAAAGAAAAGGTTACCTTTCCAGGTATAGCAAATGATCCAACATCCACTTCACAACAATACAATTTAGTAGAGCAATTACAAAGAATACCCGCTCAAATATCAATTCTGAAACTTCTCAAGATTTCACCTATGCATAAGGAAATTTTGGAGAAAGCTTTAGTGGAAACAACAGTTTCAAAAGATTTGGATATAGATCAGTTCCAAATATGGTAGGACACCTTATAGCTCCTCATTGCTTATCATTTTCTGAAAATGATGACGCATCCTTACAACATTCTCACAATGCTCCCTTACATGTTGAAGTCTCTATTAATAGAAATCATGTCAAACCTGTACTCATAGATGGAGGAGCTGGCTTAAATATTTGTGCATTAAGTTTGATAAAAGTTTTGGGATATTCAGAAAATGCAGTGGACCTGAAAAAGAAAATAACCATCAAGGCTTATGATGAAGCAGAATGTTCTTTTAAAGGAACTGCTATGCTACCAATAAGAATAAGACCTATGGAAAGGGATACATTGTGTCAAGTTTTAGATTTGAACCTCTCTTACAACATTCTTCTAGGATGACCATGGATTCACAAGATGCAAGCAGTTCCTTCTACATATCATCAATGTGTGAAATTTCCTTATGAAGGACAAGAGATCACTATAATTGCAGTTTCTAGTCAATATTGCAATAATTTGAAGCCAACACAAGATACAAGAGTTCCACATAACATGGAATCAGTATATCCTACCAAAGAAATTCAAGCAAAGTTATGGAAATTTTTTGAGGAAAAGCTCAAATTAAATGATGAAGGAATGGGAAAATATTCTTTGCATAATTTTCCATTTTCCCCTAAGTCATATGGAAAGCCTATAGATATTCAATCAAAGACATCAAAAAAATCAAAACATATGTTCAAAGGGACATTTGTTAGTGCTAGAACTCTTGAAGAATAAAATGAAGACAAAGACATTCTTGGTTGGTTGTACAAGGATGAAGATAAAACTATAGCAATAGCAGCAGAAGTCAATATTCCCATAAAACAATATGGCAAAGGTTATGAAATCATGCAAAAAATGGGATATGAAGGAAAAGGACCAATTGGTAAGCGACATCAAGGTATTTCAGAACCTATTTGTCCACACTCGCAATCCAAAGAAGATAAAGCCGGGCTTGGATATCTATAATCCAATCAAAAGAAACATAATCATCCACAACAAAAGTGGAAAAATAAATCAATTTCTAAAGAAGAAAATTTGCAACAAAAGCTACATCAAGTGGCATAAATAGTAACAAATAAACAAAAGGAGCAAGAAGAAAATGAAAAGCAAGACAAGGAGATTACCATCAAGGGTAAATACAAATCTTGTCAACAAGTTCTGGAAATACACAAAAATGCAAAATCTGAACAAGATATTCCAGAAGCAGTAAAAATAGAGATGGCAAAAATCAGGGAACATTTTGTGCTAGACAACATTCCTGTATGGTATAGTGGAGTAGTCCTAGATCATGATTCAGAGATAGATTCAAATGAGTATGAATGGGGTCTAGATGTCTTATCTACTAAATCAAGTAAGGAACACAATGAAGACCAAGCAGCTATCACAAAAGATGGAGTTAGAAAGAAGACAAGAAAAACTCAGAATTCAGAGAAAAAAGGCATATGCAAAAAGGAAAGGGAATGACAAAGACAAAGAAGTAATGCCACAAGAAGTACAAACAAGGATAGATCAAGCACCTGAAAATACAAGATTTTCATCAAAAGAGGAACAAGATATATCCAAATATGGCAGAACCATAGAAGAATTAAGAGATAGTCAAGTTGGATTGACTATTAGTCCAGAAGAAGTTGAGTTTGAAAGGAGACAAAATATAGTAAAAGAATCCTCTTTATCATGTACACAAGTATGTCAACTCCAAAATGCAAATGAGGTCAATCAAGAAGGAATTTGCAGTATTAAAGACGTGTGTGTTGATATAGTCCATTCATTTAAGGGACAAATGTTAGTTGAAGAACCACTTGAGTGTGAACTACAAAATGCTAATATTGATTTTGTTAGAACTAATTCGGAGATGCTTGAGAAAGACAATTCTCAAAAAAATTTAATCTATGACATTACCTATTCTATGCCAAGTTATGATCATTATGTCATGAATGTTGAAACACCTAATGATGACAGTGATTATGATTTACCCCTTCTTCATCTTGAACTAATTGATTGGGATAATTTAGACAACCCTGAACTTAATGTCTTTTCTAATGATCATGACTTAGCCGTGTACCTTAACACTGTTGAACCCATCCCACCTAAGATATCTTACATTGCAAAATCAAGTGATGTTTCTCATAGTTAGGAGAATACCAAAATTTCCAGTCGCAAAAGTGAAATAAAGCAAAAAAAGAGACCTATTGTTGAAAACCATTTCATGGCAACACTAGATCAATCAAAAGAGAAAACAAAGGATGTATCTGATGGTGAAAACCTCTTTGAGGCGCTAGAAGATGGAAAGTTTGACATTCTTCCTACATATTTTCAGGAGAGATCTGCTATCCTGATAGAACCAACAAAAGCAGTAAACATTGGTACATCAAAGGATCCTAAAATACTTCATTATGCTGCCTCATTATCAGAAAAAGAGAGGAATGAATACATGGAATTCTTTAAGAAAAGACAAATAAATTTTGCTTGGTCCTATGCAGATATGCCAGGACTTAATCCAGATCTTATCATGCATCATCTTAATGTGGATTTAAAAGAAAAACCAATTAAGCAGAAGCTAAGAAAGATGCATCCGCACATTGCTCTTCTTGTAAAAAATGAGCTAAGGAAACTATTAGAAGTGGGTTTTATAAGACCTGTTACTTATCCAGAATGGGTTTCAAGTATTGTACCAGTATCAAAACTAGATAAAAGCATAAGGGTCTGTATAGATTTTAGAGATCTGAATAAAGCATGTCCAAAAGATGATTTCCCGCTACCAAACATTGATATCATAGTGGACTTATTAGCAGGGCATGAGATGTTTTCATTTAAGGATGACTTCTCAGGATATAATCAAATAAGAATTGCACCTGAAGATCAAGAAAAGACAACTTTCACCTATGCATGGGGAACATATTGTTGGAATGTTATGCCATTTGGGCTTAAGAATGCAGGAGCAACTTATCAAAGGGCTATGACAACAGTTTTCCATGATATGATGCATACATTTATGGAAGACTATGTCGATGACAAACTTGCAAAATCTCATACAAGACAAGAACATTTGAACATTTTTAAGCAAAATTTTTTACAGGTTGGAAAGATATCAATTGCGCTTAAATCCAAAGAAATGTGCATTTGGGGTAACCTCTGGAAAACTCCTTGGCTACATTATATTAGCTCGTAGAATTGAATTAGATCTTGAAAAAGTCAAAGCTATCATGGAGATGGAGTCGCCTAGGAACATAAGTCAATTGCGATGTTTACAAGGAAGATTGCAATCAATCAGGAGATTTGTTTCTCAGTTAGCAGATAGATGTCTTCCATTTACTCATCTTCTACATAAAAATGTTCCATTCAAATGGGATCCAAAATGTGAAGAAGCTTTTTTGCAAACAAAAGAATATCTTATGAGTCATCTAGTACTAATATCACCAACCAAAGGGAAACCATTGTTGCTCTATATCTCAACAACAAATGTATCATTAGGATCCCTCCTAGCCCAACATGATGATGAAGGAAAAGAAAGAACAGTTTATTATATCAGTAGAATGCTTGTTGGCTATGAATTAAATTATTCCTCAATAGAAAAGACATGTCCAGCAGTTGTATTTGCAACTCAGAAGCTGTGACATTATATGTTGATTCATTCTATAAAACTAATAGTATTTGTTGAACAAGTCAACATTGATAGGGAGACTAGCCAAATGGGTCATGATATTGAGTGAATTTGATATAGAGTATGTTGATCGGAAAGCTATCGAGGGACAAGTTATTGCTGATCAATTGGCTGATGCACCTTTACAAAATAAAATGCCTTTGCACATCGAATTTCCTGATGCAAATATGTTGACAGTAAGTACACAATTTTGGGAATTGTACTTTGATGGTTCTTATACACAATATGAATCAGCTGCAGACATCTTTTTTATCACGCCTCAAGGACACACAATTCCCAAATCATATAGACTGCGGTTTCCATGCACTAATAATACTACAAAGTATGAAGCATTGGCTATTGGGCTTAAAATGGCTATTGAATGGAATGTCAAATAACTACATGTCTATGGTGATTCACAACTTATCATCAACCAAGTAAATGATGAATATCAAACAAAGGATGATAAGCTCATGCCATACAAACAACTGGTGGAGGAATTTAAAGGACACTTTAAAGAAATATCATTCACCCAGATTCCAAGAAATGAGAATAAAGCAGTAGATGTAATGGCTACAATAGAATCTCTCTTGCAAAATAAGGATAATCAACAACGTTACAAATTTCTCGTGGAAGATATCTTAACCCCTACCATTCAATCCCAACATACCTACCAAATTTTCCATATATCAGGAACCGATCAATCCTCATACGGTCAAACTTATCAGTATTTAAAAGAACATATCCTTTCTCTTGACTTATCTCGTAATCAGAAAAGGAATTTTATCCGTCAGTCCTCTCGCTATACTATAATTTTTGATATCCTATATAGGCGTGGTCTAGATGGTACTTTGTTAAGATGTCTTGAACAAGAAGAATTCGAAAAAGTTCTTGATGAAGTTCATGCAGGTATTTGTGGCACACACTCAAATGGTTTAACATTGGCTAAGAAAATTCTTTGTATGGATTACTTTTGGCCTACTATGAAGAGAGATTCATTCACATATACTAGAAAATGCAAACAATGTCAGATCCTTGGGAACCTCATTCATGTGCGAACAAAAGAGTTATATCTGATGAATCAATGATGAACAGATAGTACCAAACTGGTACTGAGAGGGGGGGGTGAATCAGTACTGATAAAAACACTTTTCCTTGAACTGGTTAGACTGAGAACCACACACTTTGACTGGCAAGCAATAACATCAGTCTAAACCAGATTACTACCAGTTAAGCACAATGAAAGACATAAACCGGTAACTCAGCTTTCCACATAATCTAACATCTTATTTCCACTTCACCCACATGCATACGCTAGTAATACTTCAATTGAAATGTAGAGACTTACTGGTTCAACATGCTTTAACACTTAACAAAGAATAAAAAAGCATCACATGACAAGCATCACACATAACACACATATTTTTCATGTGGAAACCCAACTGGGAAAAACCACGGTGGGGATGAATACCCACAAGCTATTCTTTAAACCCTTTTGAAGTCTGCTCTGTTAGGAGCCTAGTCCAGTTAAAGACTTTACAATAGGTTCTGTTAGGAACTGATCCTGCTAGGGATCACCCAGTTAAGGGATGGCTAAAATACCCGGTTAAGGGTTAAACCTTGTTAAAGGTTACCTTGTTAGAGGATTTTTAAAACTCAATGATTTTGAGTCACCCTGTTAAAGGATTTACAGCAAGCCGGTTAAAGCTACCCTGTTAAGGGATTTTCCAACTATTGAAGTGGTTAGAGGTCAACAGGTATTACAATGATCTGGTAACAACACTCAATGCCAATGCAGATCCACTTCAGTTCCTTCCTTTTGCACTCACACTCTGCAGGTATCTATTCTCATATCTGGTCTAGCAAGAATCACGTATCTTTGCACTTAGATACACACACAAAATTTGCCAACAACCTCAACATGAAAAACAACATCGACCTTATAGGAAATAGATAGGTCAGTAGCACAAACCCTAAACCCTAAACATTTAGGTTAAGCAATTCAGTCGGTTCAATCCTAACCGTTGATCATATTGCATTGATTACAACAGTCTTGAACAAATTCTTAAGACGTTCTCCATCATTCATTCTTCACCGCTTCTTGGAGGCTGATAACCCATCATGCATTCTCCACGGTTTACAAAGACTTCACACATTCCTGAGGTAGATAGGATCAATCTCCTTCATGCAAGATCCTTCACACACACAAGGCTGACATGGCAACACAATCTGTTCTTCATTAAAATGCTAACACATCACGCAATGTCATCGGTTGAATCACATAGGCATAAAGCACTTCAACCTGAAACCCTGAAGCTAAGACTACCAACCGGTAGTCATACCATATGAAACCTTGATACAAAACATTCCATATACCGGTTCACATTCCAACATACTGGTTCACTTGGACAAACATACTGCTTCACTTTTTCACATATATCGGTTCACATTTCGACATATTGGTTCACTTGGACATCCATATCGCTTCACTTTTTCACATATATCGGTTCACTCTTCATCATATTGACATCAATGACAACATACAATATCATCATGTCAATATACTTTGCACATATGCCAACAATATCCCCCTTTGGCATTGATGGAAATATACAAAGATATCTCTGAGCTTCACATCTTCTCCGCTTCACATCTTCTCCCCCTTTGACAACAATGCCAAAGTGAAGGCATAGGCATCTATGTTCTACTATGCTGCTCCCCCTAAGGAGTAGCATCCTTCAACACACCAATCCTGAGAAAAATATATCAATGTAAGTCCTGACTGATGTGGAGCACACACCTTTAGTTCACCTATTGAAGGAGCAGCACCCCTAATTCACCTCTCAAATAGGTAAAGGTAGCCTTTGGTAGAGGCTTGGTGAATATGTCTGCTAACTTTCTTTGTTTTGAACCTTTTCCCTTAAGAAATGATACTTAAGCTCAAAGTGCTTGGTTCTAGAATGTAAAACCAGATTCTTGGAGATGTTAATCGCACTTGTGTTGTCACAAAATATACTTACCGGTTTAGATACAGGAACTTTGAAGCCATTTAATACATGCTTCATCCAAATTGTCTGAGTGCAGTTCATAAATGCTGCAACATACTCTGCTTCTGCTGTAGATTGAGAGATACAACTCTGTTTCTTACTCATCCATGAGACTAGTCTTGCACTAAGAAAGAATGCACCACCGGTTGTGCTCTTCCAATCAATATCTGTAAACACTTTCAGGTTGAAATAATTACTGTATGGGTACCATAATCCATAGTCAATAGTTCCCTTCAGATATCTCAGAATCCGCTTGACTGCTACCAAGTGGGATTCTCTTGGGCTTTTTTGGAACCGTGCAACAATGCCCACTGCATATGCAATATCCGGTCTGCTATGTACCACATAGTGCAATTTACCAATCATTGATCGGTATTCCTTCTCATTTACCAACCATGAGTCATCCTCTTTGGATAATTTACAACCGGTCACCATCGGTGTACCAACCGGTTTGCTATCTTCCATGCCAAAGGTATTCAACACCTCTTTGACATATTTGGACTGAGTGATAAAGATTCCATCTTTCATTTGTTGAATCTGTAGTCCAATGAAGAACTTAATCTCCCCTATAAGTGACATTTTAAACTCCTTTTTCATCTCCTCTGCAAAATCATGACTCATCTTGTCATCTCCTCCAAAGATTATGTCATCAAAAAATACGTCACAGATAAGAATCTGATCTCCTTTTGACTTCAGGTAGATATTACTATCCTCACTTGTTCTCTCAAATCCAATCTTCACAAGATGGGAGTGCAAGCATTCATACCATGCTCTAGGTGCCTACTTTAGTCCATACAAGGCCTTATGTAGCCTACACACCATGTCACTATCTTCTGATAGGGCAAACCCATCTGGTTGCTCTATATACACCTCATCTTCTAGTACTCCATTCAGGAATGCAGACTTTACATCCATTTGATATACTTTGAATCCCTTGAATGCTGCATATGCAAGAAGCATACGAACTCCTTCCAATGTGGCTACTGGAGCAAAGGTTTCTCCATAGTCTTCTCCTTCTTCTTGGGCATATCCTTTACACACCAATCTGGCTTTGTTTCTAACCACTGAGCCATCTTCATTCAGCTTATTTCTAAAAACCCATTTGGTGCCAATGACATCTTTATGCTCCGATCTAGGTACCAAAGACCATGTACCATTCTTTTCAATCTGGTCAAGTTCATCTTCCATTGCCTTGATCTAGTCTTCATCTTGATGTGCCTCTCTGAATGTTTTAGGCTCAAATTCAGAGATCATGCAAGAGTTTTCTCCGATCTTTCTTCTTGTAAGAATTCCTGCATGCTTGTCTCCTATGATTTGCTTTGGATCATGATTCAGCTTTACATACCTAGGAATGATCTTAGTTGTTTCCTCTTGCTTTTTTTCTTCATCCTCATCTTCATCAGCATCAACATCCACCAGTGTAGGAGCACTGTTACTGGTGCTTGGCTATTTTGCAACCGGTTCCCAGAAGGTTACTACCAGTTCATCTCCTACTTGCTCAGTGCCGGTTTCCTCAGATTTCTCAGAGGTTTCATCAACTCTAACATTGATGCTTTTGACAATTCTCTGAGTCCTATTGTTGAAACATTTGAGAGCTTTGCTCTTTGTGGAATATCCTAGGAACATTCCCTCATCACATTTAGCATCAAACTTGCTCTGATGTTCACTCCTCTTGATATAAAATCTACTACCAAACACTCTAAAGTAGCTTACCACTAGTGTCTTACCAGTCCAATACTCATAAGGTGTTTTGTCCTTACCCTTTTTGATGAGTACCCGGTTCATTGTGTAGACTGCAGTGCTCACCGCTTCTCTCCAAAAGGTGTGAGCAACCTTTCCTTGGATCAATATAGTTCTAGCTACTTCAACCATAGTCCAGTTGTTTCTCTTTGCTAGGCCATTCTGCTATGGAGTTCAGGGGGCAGACAGTTGCCTCTTGATGCCATTCTCTTCACAGTATTTGTTGAAATCACCGGAAGTGAATTCTCCTCCTTGATCAGTTCTTAAACACTTATTCCTCTTACCACTTTCTTTTACTACAAGTGCTATGAAGGCTTTGAACTTTCCAAAAGCTTTAGATTTGTCCTTCAAGAATGTTACCCACATCATTCTTGAGAAATCATCAATAAGAATCATAAAATACCTATCTCCCTGCACACTCCTAGTTTTCATTGGACCCGACAAATCAGTATGCACAAGATCTAGTAAATTGTTTGTAGTGAAAGGTTTACCTTTGAAGGTTGAGGAAGACATTTTCCCCAGTTGACACTCTCTGCACAAAGTATTTTTCAGTTTGCTCAGCATAGGCAATCCTCTAACTGCCTTGATCTTACTGGCCTTCACAATATTGTCAAAGTTTACATGGCAGAGTCTCCTATGCCATATCTAGCTGTAGCTGTTAGACATGTACTAACATTAGCATTTAGCTGAAATAGGTTACCTTTGGTTTGCATACCAGTAGCCATCAGTTCACCATTATTTCCTTTGATTTTGCACACTCCATTTCTGAATTCCAGAGTGAGTCCATTATCATTTAGTTGAGCAACACTCAAAAGGTTGTGTCTAAGACCTTCTACCGAATACACATTGTTAGTGTTGCTTCTTCCATTCAGAGAGATGGACCCTCAACCTTTCACCATACATTGTGCATCATTACCAAAATGAACCACACCACCATCATACTCTTCCAAAGATAGAAACTTACTATCGGTTAAGCACATTGAAAGACATAAATCGGTAACTCAGCTTTCCAAACAATCTAACATCTTATTTCCACTTCACCCATATGTATACACTAGTAATACTTCAATTGAAATGTAAAGACTTACTGGTTCAACATGCTTTACCGCTTAACAGAGAATAAAAAAGCATCACACAACAAGCATCACACATAATACACATATTTTTCACGTGGAAACCCAACTGGGAAAAACCACAGTGGGGATGAATACCCACAAGCTGTTCTTTGAACCCTTTTGAAGTCTGCTCTGTTAGGAGCCTAGTCTGGTTAAAGACTTTACAATAGGTTCTATTAGGAACTGATCCTGCTAGGGATCACCCGGTTAAGGGATGGCTAAAATACCTAGTTAAGGGTTAAACCTTGTTAAAGGTTACCTTGTTAGAGGATTTTTAGAACTCAATGATTTTGAGTCACCCTGTTAAAGGATTTACAACAAGCCAGTTAAAGCTACCTTGTTAAGGGATTTTCCAACTGTTGAAGTGGTTAGAGGTCAATAGGTATTACAATGATCTGGTAACAACACTTAATGCCAATGCAGATCCGCTTTAGTTCCTTCCTTCTGCACTCACAGTCTGTAGGTGTCTATTCTCATATCTAGTATGGCAAGAATCACATATCTTTGCACTTAGATACACATACAACATTTTCCAACAACCTCAACACGAAAAAAATCATCGACCTTATAGGAAACAGATAGGTCAGTAGCATAAACCCTAAACCCTAAACATTTAGGTTAAGCAATTCAGTCGGTTTAGTCCTAACCGTTGATCATATTGCATTGATTACAACAGTCTTGAATAGATTCTCAAGACATTCTCCATCGTTCATTCTTCACCACTTCTTGGAGGCTGATAACCCATCATGCATTCTCCACTATTTCCAGAGTCTTCACACATTCTTGAGGTAGATAGGATCAATCTCCTTCATGCAAGATCCTTCACGCGCACAAGGCTAATGTGGAAACATAATCTGTTCTTCATTACAATGCTAACACATCACCCAATGTCATCAGTTGAATCACATAGGTATATAACTGTAGATAGGAAATTCAGAAATCATCAAAGCAAGTAGCAATATTAGTCTAGCTCAATCATGAAAGCTCAAATGCAATGATCAATCCTAAAAACACTCAATAAAGACATGAAAACAAGACATCAATTCAAGATTGAAAACTAAGCAAACCAAATGCAGACTTGAATGTCTCCTTCATGTGGCTCCATTGTCCTTCTTTCTTCTTCAAATAGCTTTGTTTGTGGATCTCACCTACAAGTGCATACACATGAGATGAAAGCAAGTAGACAAGATAGTAGCGCAAGAATACTCGAAGCATGATTGATTCGACCAGGTAGTAGTCTTGATTGAAGAAATTCATCCAATTTATAGACAAATTGGAGAAAAGATCAAATTAGCATGAAGATATTCGAATGGAAATTGCAAATAAAAAATGTCAATTATGACAAATTATGACAAATTTGCACTTTCTATGCAAGATTGATTGATTGATAATTCATGACAAAATTATGACAACTTTCTATGTCAAAATTGATTGATTGTCAATTATGACAAATTATGACAAATTTGCTATGTCATTCCCATGAAATTAGGAGAAAAATAGGAGAGAATTGAAATTAGATGAAATAGAAATTAGGAAATTAGGAATTAGAAATTGATGAAAATTAGGAAATTAGGAAATTAGGAATTAGGAAAATTAGAAAATTAGGTAAATTAATTAATAATTTGTCATTTATTAATTAATTCACAAAAAGAGGAATAAGTTAGCCAATTAAATAAATATTTAATTGTGACAAGAAGACTTAGGATAAATAAATAAATTATTTAGCCTAGAGGGAGAAAGGACAAACAAGGTTAAATGAATAAATCATGAAACCCTAGAAGATGAATTAGAAAATGCAAGAATGACAATTAGGTCCTGATTGAAGGATCGATTTGATCATGATTTTGACTTGATAAAAGACCAATGTTGACAAATGATTTGATTGATAAATGCGCCAATTGATGAGGAACAATGACTAATTGATCCAAATTGACATGATTAGAAGACGACGACGATCGATGACAAATCGATCTCAAAATGACAAAGTTGACAAGAGGACAAGGATCGATGACAAAATAGATTGCAAGATGACAAGATTGAAAATGACCTCGATCGATGACAAATCGATCGCAAGACGACAAGATTGAAAATGACCATGCATGATGACAAGATTGAAAATGACAACGATCGATGACAAATTGATTGCATGATGACAAGATTGATAAGAGGACAAAACCCTAATTAGGATTGACGATGTCCAAAATGATGACAAATGAATATGCACATTGATGCGACAGGATAAGATTGATCAAAATCATGACTGAAGATTATTATCGACAAGACCATATTCGAAAGCGAGATAAATGAAGAAATGCAGAAGAAGGACTTGATGCTTGAAAATGATAAAGACCAAGTACGCAACATAGAAGAAATGTTAATGCGATGCAAAAACCCTAAAATAAGGCAATGCGCAAATGTTAAAGTATGACTCCGCAAGCGTTGACCATTTTTAGACGTCTACATTTTGCCCCTCTTGGAGACAATGCGATTTTAAGCGTTGTTTCAAAGAAAAATAATGAAAATGCCCCAGACAATAACAATGACATATGCATGCCCCCTCGAGGAATTGGCTAGAAACATCCAGAAAAGAGGCCAATTGATCGAAAAGAATGATAGAAAATGATAGGTTCGAACAAACTGACAATCAGAGATCGGATGCACGAAGGATAAGCAATTGAAGGTGCAAAAGACCGCGACCAACATAAGATGGAGAGAGTGCACGTCCATCTATGCATTGACAAAGATCTATAAATGAGACAAAGAGAGTGAAAAATGCTCATTTGCACTAGCCAAAGAGGAGAATTCGTTGCTCTGGAAAAGGACACTTGCAAAGAGATGGTGAACATTCCAATGGAAAATCACCTCGAAGAACGTGTACACACTTATAGACGACCGGATGATGCGGGAGCAGCCGTATGTATCTCAAAAACCCATATTGTCAATTTCATGAATTTTGATCACTTGTAGGACATTGCGAGGCCCACAAGGGGATGCAAAAACTAACTTCTGCGATTGTGTGAGTGCATCCTGCGCTTGTGTAGGGTCTTCTGCACTTGTGTAGGGTACACAGGCGTAGGACTTATCACATAGGCGCAGTTGTGCTCTGGCAACCCTAATTTGGTAAAAAATGGCATGCGAATGAGCCTGAAAAGGGGGATAAGAATAGGATAGGTCAGAATAGATAAAGAACACCTTGATTTGGCCATGAAACAAGGAAATGCAGCCCGTAGGAGAAAACCCTAAAACTAACAAAAAGTGCCCCAATTGTGATGCAGAGTCGATAGTATCCGTTGATCACGCGGGAGAATCGACCGGACTGCTTCATGTTATGATATAGACTCAGGAGCATAGAAAGAGATACATTAGCAGGACTTGGGATATACTATATCACATTCATGCCTGAGATTAGGGCAAACATAAGACTACTGACCGCATTGGCAGAGCGATGGCACTCGGAGACTTCCTCCTTCCATCTGGCAACTGGAGAGGCGACTGTGACACAAGAGGATGTATGGCATATCCTCTGCATTCTGATTCATGGGGAGATGATAGAGTATGACCCAGTGATAGGGAGAGATGCATTGTGTAGATTATTCAAGTGTGATGCAGATGATCTGGATATCGTAGAGAGGGAGATCGACTGGGAGACCATGGCATCAGAGTATGATCAATGATATGTGGTGATAGCCGTGGTGATAGCATGCCTACTAGCAGGAGACAGACAAGGACATGGATTCCCTATTGGATGGGGAAGAGTGCTAGAGTGGATGGCGACAGAGGGGATGGTGTACGCATGGGGACCATGTGTACTGGCGATGCTATATTTTTAGTTGCATCAGATAGCATATCAGGGAGTTTAGACTTTGAGCTGTGGAGTCACATTGTTACAGGTATGGGCATTTGAGCACATAGCCATATGTCGATCGATTGCAGAGAGATAGGTATTACCACACTGACCATATGTGTATTGTTATGGGGGATCACTGAGACAGGGTCCTTTCGGATACATATTGTATTGGCAACATGAGCTAGACAGATTGAGAGAGTTCACATGGAGGCCATATCTTGATTGCCCTGGATGGTCAGATGATAGTGATGAGCTACCATATTGCAGACAGGAGAGATACCTAATTGGGTGACTAGTGAATCGCCAGAGAGTGATTGAGATGTACCTACCAGAGAGAGTCAGACGACAGTTTGGAAAGAGGCAAGATGTACCTAGAAGGACTGCACACTTTACCCGATCTCACAAAGAGATGAGTCAGTGGGGGAGTATGATTCAACCACACATAGCATATACTAACTTCACATAGCTACAACAGAGATAGTGGGATTGGAGATCAGATGTGGTCGACGCCGGGACGACAGAGGAGTATGAGAGATGGTTTGCATGATAACGGCCAGTGCCATTGACAGATCCTGATATTCCAGTACCGAGGAGACAAGAGGATTTCTCACTTGCTGGAGAGGAGGGAGATAATGAGGATGAGAAGGATGAGGGCAGTGATGAGGATGAGGGGGACAATGAGGACGGAGATGATGAGAGGAATGACGATTATGAGCCAGACTTAGCTGATCAGGAGTCATTGCAGGATATACCCATAGAGTCGGAGACAACGAGGATAGAGGAGATGGAGATGTGTAGGGCTACCATAGCGAGTTAGCATGATCACATTGTGACATTAGAGAGATAGAATGCCATCTTGAGGACAGAGAAGGATCAGTTTAGAGTAGAGATAGCCAGACTCACAGCGGCTTGAGATACAGCAATATCTCAGGCACAGCGAGAAGAACAGAGAGTCACTGAGTACATTGGGTCAATTAGGGATGCCAGTGCACATGAGATGACATAGATGCTGGTAGAGACCAGAGAGGAGATACGTCATTGGAGGACACTATATGAGAGTGCACTTCCACCAGAGCAGAGAGCAGCATCATATCAGGCATGATCGAGGACAGAGAGCAGGGCATGCTCTCGGAGGTCAGTGAGCAGCATGGGGGTGAGTGGACCTATGAGACCACCACAGCTAGGACCAGGGGTAGGAGGGACATCATCTATGAGACATGGTAGGGATGAGGAGGATAGGGGGAGCACCCAGTGATAGAGGCACGTGCTCCTTATTTATGTAGTGTGATATTATATAGTCAGCCTGCGGGCCATACTTAGGACAGACAGTCCAATTTTGTACTCCGATATTATTGTGATATGTGATATGCATAGATATGATGGGGTGCAATGTGGTATGACTTATAGTTGTTTTCTATGTATGGATGACTTATGCACTATTTTTTGTGAAGCATGTATGGATACATTTTTATGTATTTTTGATGCATGTATAATATAAAATGGATAAAATACTTGATGCGATGGTTGATGTAATGCAAATTTACTAACCAAATGGATGCAGTATGCAGCATATGTGTTTTTGTGTGGAGATCGGAGCACTAGACCGAACTGACTATCCAAGCTGACAGAAGAAAGGTTAGTAAGAAGAAATGAGATAAAGGACAGTTAGAGACGAAGAAAAACTTGCTTTCAGTAATGCACTTTGTAGGTGAGAACCTTTATTTTAATGTAGCAAAATGGATGCGTAGCATCATGGCATTGAAGGCCAAAGCTGAAATGCAACCCTTTTTGCAAAAGACAGACACATCGTAGACAAACAACAATCACAACAAAAAAAGAAAGGGACCATGAACCATCCCGGTCACTCTACATCACTCAGTGACATCATCGAGCAACATAGGAACATGATCGAAGCCAAAGATAAATCAAGAAAAAGATAAGATGCAAAAATTCAACCAAGTCAAACAAACATCTTGATCTTCATTGTCAAAAGTTGAAAGTGTTAATAGGACGATCATGCTGTCTGGTTTCAGGACATGTGGTACCCCGTCTAAGACATGACACAGTCTGGTTTCGAGTATACCACACCCTGTATAAGACCCATGATAGTGTGCCAAGGACAAACGATATTAGTGGTAACGTTCAATTGATATGACAATTGTGATCAGTTTGAATGTCTGGTTTGATCGAAAAAGTTCATCTGTTAACGCATGATTTCATTAAAGCACAGTGTGTGATTGCATGTCATTGGACATATGCTCAGCGATCTGTCTATGCACAAAGGGATCATTTATTGCAAAAGGCTTGTTTTTGCGAGTTTTATAATGTTTTTGTTCATTTTTTAGGACTTTATTTGACTTTTTAGGGAAATTTTCAAGACATTATATGATTTTTATGATTTTTTTCAGGACATGACTTGATTTTTTTTAGGGACTTTTTTCAGGACATTTTTCAAATTTATGATTTTTTTAAGGACATTTTTCAATTTTTTATGATTTTTTTTCAGGACATTTTTCAATTTTTATGATTTTTTTTAAGGACATTTTTCAATTTTTTTGGTTTATTTTAGAACATTTTTCAATTTTTTTTTGGTTTATTTCAGGACGTTTTTCAATTTAAAAGTTCCAGTGATTGATCGTGACAAGGGGAACACACCCAATGCACATCTGAAAGACATATACAAAGGCCAGAACCGAAACATATGCTCAAGAAATGGAGTATGTGAGACAATGATGTTGACCAGTAACAGGCCTGAAACAGAACATTAGGTCAGGACAAGGATGGACACGATAAACCGGCAGAGAGAAAGCCTAGCTAGAGGTCGTGATAGATGACAGAGCAATGATCTTTTTACACATGGCACCTATTTGCTAGGTTTTCACCATGGTACTTGCCCAAAGCACCTATTTGCCAGGTTTTCACTAGAGGGCGAATCATTTTTCTTTACTTTTTTGCTCTTTTTCTCTTTGCTTTTCACCTTTTTTTTGTATTTTTTTGCTTTTTTGATGTTTTTGTATTTTTATAGGATCATATTTGAAAAAGTGTTGATAGAAAATTATGCCTAGTACTTGCGAAGATGCATGCTATTGACAGGATCAGACAAAGGTTCACCTTCTAGAGTGGCAAGCTGAGATGCCCCCAAGCCATAGGCTGCAGTAACTATAAAAGGCCCAACCCAATTAGGTTCAAACTTGCCTTTGATGATGTTAGCAGATTGTGCATTCTTGGGGTTTGCCTTTAAAACCAGATCTCCCACTTCGAAGTGTCACCCTTTGACCTTCTTATTATAAGAGCGACGGAGACGGTTTTGATATGCTTGCAAATGTGTCAGGGTTGTTTGACGTTTCTCATCTAACATCTCAAGCTGATGCAACCGAGAGACTCTGTGCATCTCATCATCAATTATATGTTGCAAGGAAACACACAAACAAGGAATCTCCACTTCTATGGTCAAAGGAACGACGGTAAAGGGTGTCGGCAATGATGACATATTTGGCTGTCTGTCGGATGAAGGCTCGACATTGGTTAGCGGAAAGGTTAGGTGGTAAGGTTTGGGATTTCAAATATTGATATACATCATTGTACCATGGGGAGTTCAGACCAACAAGAAAGCACATCACATCTACTGTCGGAATGTCAAAAGAAGGGACAAGCAACTGCTCGACCAAAAATTCACATTTGTCCATGTTGTGGGGCATATTTAACATGGAAGCGATCGTAGCCATCACATCTGCCGACTTGTTTTGCATTCTTTGAACTTGACTGAAATGGATAGCTGTGAACTTTGTCTTGAAGAAATCTACCATATGCTTGTAGGGAATAAGCTTTTCATCTTTTGTTTCATAGTCATCATTCACTTGTCGGATGACTAACTGAGAATCTCCATAGACTTGTAAATGTGTGATGTTCTAGTGGACCGCTACTCGGAGTCCTATGACCAGTGCTTCATACTCTGCAATGTTATTGGTACAATGAAAAGTTATTCTATAGGACTTGGGAATAGCATCACCTTGAGGGGTGACAAACAATATACCTACTCTAGAGCCGAACTTGGTATGGGATCCATCAAAGTATAACTTCCATTCATTAGACTATGTAAGAGCAAAGACCGATTCATCCAGAAAATCTGTCAACATGGGATGATCATCGTAAATAGGAGCCTTTGCAAGTTGATCCGCTATGACTTGCCCTTTTATTGCCTTTCGCTCCATATACTCAATATCAAATTCACTAAGGATCATAACCCACTTTGCTAGGCGACCCGTCAAAGCTGCTCTGCTAAGCAAGTATTTTAAGGGATCAATTTTTGCAACCAGCAATGTTTGGTGATTTAACATATAGTGTCAGAGTTTCTGTGTTGCAAATACCATTGCTAAGCATGCCCGTTCAATAGTTGAATAATTCAGCTCATAGCCTACTAGTGTCTGGCTGATATAATAAATAGCTCGCTCTTTGCCATTCTCATCCTATTGGGCCAAGAGAACTCCTAGTGTTGTTTCAGTTGCAGAAATATACAATATAAATGGCTTTCCTTCTATAGGAGGCATTAGAATAGGCAGCGATAGCAAATAGTCCTTTAGAGCTTGAAAGGTTGATTGACATTGCTCAGTCCATTTAAAAGCGACTCCTTTATGCAATAGATGCTGGAATGGATGACATTTGTTTGCCAACCGAGCTATAAACCGACGGATTGACTGGAGCTTTCCTTGCAGACTTCATAGTTGATAGAGATTAGAAGGAGGAGGCATATCCATTATTGCTTTAACCTTGGCCGGGTCGACTTCAATGCCTCGGTGAGAAACAATGTACCCTAGTAATTTGCCGACTGTGACACCAAAGACACACTTCTTTGGACTGAGTCTAAGCTTGTAAGTTTCCATTCGGTCAAAGATTGGGCGCAGGATGGCGAGATGACTATCTCTTGTGACAGATTTGCATAATAAGTCATCAACATAGTCCTCCATCAAAGTATGCATGAAATCATGGAAAATTGTTGTCATTGCTCTTTGATATGTTGCACCTATATTTTTAAGACCAAAGGGCATCACATTCCAGCAGTAAGTACCCCAAGCACATGTGAATGCAGTCTTATGTTGATCTTCAGGAGCAATGCGAATTTAGTTATAGCTAGAGAAACCATCCATCAATGAGAGCATCTCATATCCAGCAGTCATGTCAACTATGATATCTATATTTGGCAGTGGAAAATCATCTTTAGGGCATGCTTTATTGAGATCCCTAAAATCTGTACAGATTCTGATGCCCCCAGTTACTTTGCTAACTAGTACCAAATTTGAAATCCAGTCTGCATAATCAATGGGTCTAATAAAGCCCACATCTAGTAATTTTTTTAGTTCCACCTTGACCAAAAGAGCCACCTGGGGATGCATCTTTCTGAGTTTTTGTTTGACAGGCTTGGCGTCTGCTTTTAATGGCAAGTGATGAAGGACTAATTTTGGATCAAGGCCAGGCATATCTGCATAGGACCATGCAAAGCTGATCTTCTTCTCAAGAAAGAAATTGACAAAATCTATCTTTTCCTATTTTGATAGAGAAGCAGCGAAATGAATGACCTTAGGGTTGTCAGGTGTACCCAAATTGATTTCTTTGGTCATTTCCACAAGCAATGTTGATTTATCCTGACTTGATAGGGGTATGTCCACTCTTCCACCTTTGGGCACCTCAGAGAGGTTTTCACCTGCAGGTACGTCTTTTATTTTTACTTTTTCATGATCAGAGAGTACCTTACAGTTTTCACTCAAAGACCTATTCTTTTGATTTTTTACTTTTTTTTTCTTTTTTCATTTTGATGACTGGAAGATGGAGTTGACTCCCCAAAATATGCTGTGGAATCCAAATCAATAGCAAATCCTGCCTTATGATCACCTTGTGGTATGCCTTCCCGTAGTCCAAGGAATTCTGTAATTGCTTCGTCATTTTGAAAACAATCCAATGTGAGTGGTTCTTGTTGGTCATGTTGGATAAGTTGGGGATAGACGAGGGGCATGCCATCATCCATTTTAAGGAGGGAGAGGACTGAGATGGTAAAAATGTAAACATCTGTGGTATCACTGTCTGAACTGCTTGCGTCTGATTCAGAGCTTGGGTCCCAGAATGACTCTATCCAAGCATTAGGACATTTTTTAGGAGGGGGAGTTATTTCATGTTTTTCTTCCATAGGCAAATCATCAGGGTTAAGGAAAACATTGTCAAGGGCATAGGAGCTAGAAGAAATAGAACTCCACTCCCATTCATTGGAATTAGTTTTGGGTCGGGTATCCTCAGGTGTTATTTCATCATCAGAGTCACACCCCTTTCCACACTTGTTCACTTTGGTAGACGAGGATCCAATTCACAATGGTACAAAACCTAACCCTAAAGTTGGAGGTCGCATCTCAGGTATAATAGGTTCTAGCCTTCCATTCTTGTTCAGGCCTAAGCCACTGCAACCATCATATCCTTTCTTCTGCAACATAGTAAATCCTTTGCCATACCGTTCCACCAGCAACTTGATAGGTGGGGTCTCAGTTGGATCTTTATAAAGCCAATCTATGACATCATCATCTAAAGTTTCTTTGTCAAGTTCACCCCACCTTGTAAATGTAGTGGGAGGCTGATATTGAATAACTACCTTGGGTTCCTTTTGCAACAAATGTGGTTTGCCATATGATTTTGGAGATATTGGTAAATTCCAGATGAGGAATGTTTGATCCATTGAATATTCTCCGCATCCTTGGTCCTGTATCTTCAATTTTCCTTTGACAACATCTAACAATGCATTAGGATCCACATAACTATGTGAGTGGGCCTCTCTATTGACTAGGACTTGCTGTTGAGGGGAATCCTTTAGGGTAGCACAAAATTGAAATGGATTAGGATCTCCTGGAATTGTTATCTCAGTTCCATTGTAAGGATATTTAAACATTGATGATAGGTGGATGGAACTGCTTTGATTGCATGGATCCATGGACGACCAATAATCATATTATAAGGGAGATCGAGGTTGAGGACCTGTAGGAAAGTGTTTTCTGTTACTGGACCAACTCTGATAGGCAATGTAATTATCCCTTTAGATGGGCGCTCAGCATCATCATATGCTTTGATTGTTATTCTTCTGGAAGCATCAATGTCATTTTCTGTATACCCAAGGCCAATGACCACTCTCAAGGTACAAATATTAAGACCCACTCCGCCATCTATAAAGACCCGTCGGATTTTGTAATTATGGACAAAGACTTCAAGATGTAAAGGATCATTATGAGGGAGCTTATCAGGTGAGATATCATTATCAGAAAATGCTTCATTTTGGGAAACAACTAGATGTCTAATTCGGGCTTGAAACTGGTCAACATCAATGTCTGTCGGGATAGTGGACTCAATTAAAGCTTTATCTAGGACTGCGCGATGCATGGGGGACATTTTCAACAACTCAAGGATTGATATTTGTGTAGGTGTCTTTCCTAGATGATCCAAGAGATTATACTGACTTGCAGGAGTTGGTTTGGGAGGAACGACAGGAGCTCCTTTCAGGACTATTTTGGATTGACAAGTGGTGACTGCACAAGAAGGATCTTGTCCCTTTATTCTTAGGGTGGAAACATACTCATTTGATGTGCGAAAACAATTGATGACATTATTATAACCAGTATTTGTATAATTTGCTATTTGGGTAGAGTTTGAAGAAGACGCTTTACCCTTGTCATGATCAAGCAAAGGAGTCTTGAAAATTGTATGATCAGTGTTAGAAGTCACGTTGGGTGGATCTACCTCAATTACTCCTTTCTCTAACAAGTCTTGAATCATATGTTTCAATTGAAAACATGATGCGGTTTTATGTTCTTTTGACCGATGGTACTCACAATATGCATTATCATTCCACCAATGCGGCTTTACCACTAGTTCTGCCTTGATATCTAGTAACTTGATAAATTTGGCTTGTATTAATTGTTTCATTACTGATTCAATAGGCTCTCCCAATGGCATAAACTGTCAAGGAGGTCCATCCCTTGATCAGAAAGGTTTGCGTTGCTGGTTTTGTTGCTGGCCTTGTTGTTGATTATATTGTTGAGTGTATTGTTGAGTATGCTATTGGTATTGCGGCTATTGAGTAAAATTGCTCATTGGTGTTTGATTTTGTTCCATAGTTGACATATTAGGAACACTCAATTTCTTGATTGTGAACGGGGGTTGATTTGCATTCACCGTTCTTGCATCAACAACTCCATCATTAGTGACATTCTTGTTTTTATACCAAAATCTATTTCTGTCCCCTGAATTGTTTGTGTTGTCACTGTCTTTGTTAAGCTTAATGATTCCCTTGGCTACAAGAGCGGTTTCAATGTTCATCCCTTTCTTAATGAGTTTCTCAATAGTACTGGGACTTTTCAATTTGAGTTCATACATCATTTCTAGGATCAAATTTTGGATAAACAAATTCACTTGTTGTTCTTCAGGTATAGCTAGGGAAGAACGACTATACAAGCTTCGCCATCATTGCAAGAAAGTCACTAATGGTTCACCTTGCTTTTGGTTGGTGTTGCATAAATCTAACATGGTCACGTCACTGTCAATGTTGAACGCGAAGTGAGATATAAACTTTTGAGTGATGCGAATACCAATCCATGGCTTGTCCTGTGAGACTTCGTGCAAATAAGCGCATTAAATATGTTTCCTCATAACTCACTTCAGTACATGCCGTGAAAAATGCTTGAATGTGATCTTTTGGGTTACCATTCCCTTTATATTTCTCAAAATTAGGTGCCTCAAAATGCTTAGGGAAGGGAGGCATGTATAAGCTTTTGTCAAATGGATTAGGACATAAATCTTGATCTGTGTACAGCTTCTTTGTTCCTTTGGTTTCCAATGCGTCAACTTGTCGTTGCAACTTCTCAAGCTGTTGCGCAATTGTGTCAGATTTTGGAGGTCCATCATTAATCTTGGTGGGTACTCTTTGTCTATACATTGTGTTTCCGATCGGTTGTCGATGCTATGAAATTGCCGTCTTTGGTGTCTCCGGCATATAATGTTTTTGGTACACCTCTTGTTGTTGTGGTTGTGCCATGCTTTGATATTGACCTTGTTGCTATGCTTCTTGTGGTTGAATTATTATTTGTAGTCTAGGTTGATATTGCAATTGAGGGTGTTGTTGATATTGCACAGACGTCAATTGCGGTTGTGAAGCATGATAGCTTGTTTGTCTTGGCACATATTGAGGCACATGTTGTTGTTGATGCTGATGAATCTGGATTTGCTGACTTTGTGCCAATTGTTGTCGTGGTGTAAATCCCATCATTTGCAAAAAACTTTGTTTGGGTGGTTTTTGTTGTTTCTCCTTAAGATGGGGTATGGCACTTGCATTAACTTGCTGTGTTGTTTGTCCAATCCATTGTGATGGTTGCAAGTTTGCATTAACTTGTAATGGTGCAAAAGGCGCTGCAATTTGTTGTCGAATGCGATATTGTTGTTTTTGTACATTGTTTGTTTGCACATTCGATTGTACCTTTTGTGTATTACTCAATTGTTGCAACATTTTCTATTGGTGCAAACCACTATCTGTAGCTCTTTGTGTCGCCATTATCGAAGGATCTGTCACAATAGTCTGCATAACAGGTACTTGAGTATTTGGCAAATATATTGAACTTAATGGGACATAGGAACTTTGTTGCATTGTGGAATTGTTTTGGACATTGGTAAGATCAAGCATTCCAGTCGTAAAGCTTTCTTGTATCTTAGATTTTGATCCAATTTTATGCATGTGAGGAACCACTTCTTGTTGAGGGACAACTGTCAATATTTGTGTGGTCTTCATTTGATCTTGTGTTATAGGTGTTGTGTTAAATAATGGATTATTTATTGTCTCAAATGGTGACTTTTGAGGAATAGTCACTGTCAATGCCTTTGAAGCACGTTTACTCATCAAGGTAGGTTGAGTTTCTTGTTGCACATGTTCTTCATTTGGATGCGGAGAGAAACTTAACAGCTCACCGCCTTGTTGTTTTTGCACATTGATTTGCTCACTGGAGGAGGTTACATTACTCATCATGTCAAGATATTTTTGTGGGAACATCTTAAAGACCTTGTTCAAGAATTTATCCATCTTTTTTGTCAACTTTGGATCTTGAAGGAACATGTCAACATCATCAGAAGCATCGGAATCTGATGATGAATCTGGTAAAGTGTTTGGATTTGTTTCTTGTTGAATGCCTTGATCTAAACCAAATCCTTGTGAAAGAGTTTGTTCCTCATGTAATGTTTGAATTTCATGTTGCAGGTTTGGTTGATTCCAATTGAAAGGTGCATTTCCTCTTGGTGTTGGTGGAACACTCCCATGTCCTAGTTTCATGGGTACAAATACTGGTTCATATAATGGAGGTGGTCCAAGTTGAACCATTCCATATGGTGGTAATGGTGTGTTTGATGAACCTTCAATTTGTATTGTTTGACTAGTTTGAAATTGTGAATTTGATATGTTGTCAATGGGTTGATACGTTGGTTCGCCCATCTTCTTAGATTTTGACCTTGTTTCAATAGGCATGTCACTTATGCAAATGCAATATTTTTGGAAATTTTCAAGGATAATATATGATATGCAACTAAATGCAAACTAAATAAATGAGAATGCAATCTATGGCAAGAATGCAACCTATGTTTTTTGGTTGTTTTTCAAGATTCTGATGAACTTTTTGGAATGCAAATCTAAAAGAGACCCTTAGGAAATTGAAATGATGTCTAGACCTCAAAGGACAAAAGGACCAAGTGACAAAGGACAAAATGACAATGTCTCCCCTATATGCTTGGATACTAAGCTAGGTTTGACCAAATGACAATAATGACAAAAAGAGAGAAGGTTTGATAAGGTCTAGACTTCTTAACAATGACTTAGGGTTTATCAAAGATTTGGATTACTCAAGTATGACAAAACCTAGTTTTGAGACTATATGCAAAGAGACAATTGCTATGCAAATGACCCTAATATGATATGATAATGACCTAAGCTTAATGAAGAGACCTAGGGTATTGCAAATATGAATGTATGACAATGGTATTACTCTAATGCAAGAGGACACATGCAAATGGATGACCTTTATTGATATGCAAAGGAGTATGACCTAGGTGAAACCTAACCTTGGTAATTGAGAATGAATTTGCAAAATGCAAACCTAAAATGAACCTAAATCTAAGTGACATGAATGTTGAGACAAGATTTTGAAAAGTGTTTGACAACCATGTTTGAAGGTGTTTTTGAACTTTGATGGATGAAATGTTCTTGTGTTTAACCTTGCTTTGAATCAATTTGTCTCGTTTTTGAAATGAGATACAATTCAACTTTTGACAAACAAAGAAGACAAGATATTTCAACTTAGACTCAAGACAATCATGCTCATTCACACATTTCTTATGGTAGGCAAGGACATTAGGTACTTGAGAGGTAGACTCATTATGGGATTCAAGGAGAATACATAGATGCTTGACCCCACGGGCTCCCCTCCATGACACTCACTTCTTAGGGCAGCCAAGCATCAGTCCCCATGGAAATCTCCCCATGGTGAACTTAGTATCTCTTCCAAGTATCCGAACTTGTCCTTCTCAAGCAACTAGAAGGATTTTTGGCCTCTAAATACAAGGTGTTTAGTGAGGATTTATGTTAAGCATTACTCCTTGGTGTCACGCAAGTGTGATTGAGACATTAAGCCCACCAAGATACCAAACAAATGTAGTCGCGCAAGCACAATTTAGACCATGAGGCCCTACTTAGATGTTGATATGAGAAAGAGTTCAAGGGTCATCACTTCCCAAGTAACTACAATTCCCATGAAATCCTTCCTTCAAAGCTTTCGCTCATTAGGTATTTATTTATAGTGAGTTAGAATGCCAAGGTATTCTAGCCATACTCACTTTGGGTCATTCCCTTCTCACGATTGTCACTTGCTTGCAAAAGCAAATGGTTGGGAAGGCAAGCCCTCTAAAGGTGACACACAATCTGAACCAAGAGAATGGTATCGAAGATCTAGATTTCTGATCACCCTAAGAAGGATGAGAGCATACTCTCCTACTCCGATGTCAAACTCAACACTCAAAGAAAACACACATTCATTCCATCCTATTTAGAAATAATACTAAGTTCCTAATTATGAATTACAAACACCAAGTTTAGTTGGAGTATAAGGCGACCTGCAAAACCACCAAGTCAGAAGTTTGATTTTCTTAGTCTTTGACTAGCGAACCTGCATACAATGTGTTAGTAGTTTCATTTGTTGTCTTTTTCATGTGTATGCCAAGGTGCTACACAAAGAATCAGTACCAAAAACCAAAAAAGTAGAAATAGAATGCAAAACAAACCAATTTGCAAGTAAAAACACTATTTTTTTACCTCTGTTTCTGGACTTACATAGGCATAGAATGCTTGACATAGGTGTAGATTGTCCTTGACATAGGCATAAAATGCTTGACACAGGCGCAGATTATCTCACACAGGCGCAAAAGTTCTCAGAAAACCCTGCATTACCTTGTTTCTTGGGTTTTTCACCTGCAAACCAACTCAAAAGCACTCAAAAGCATGATTAGGGGGTTAGTTCACATCGGGCTCACCAATTAATGTAGATAGAAAATTCAGAAATCATCAAAGAAAGTAGCAATATTAGTCTAGCTCAATCATGAAAGCTCAAATGCAATGATCAATCCTAAAAACACTAAATAAAGACATGAAAACAAGACATCAATTCAAGATTGAAAACTAAGCAAACCAAATGCAGACTTGAATGTCTCCTTCATGTGGCTCCATTGTCCTTCTTTCTTCTTCAAATAGCTTTGTTTGTGGACTCACCTACAAGTGCATACACATGAGATGAAAGCAAGTAGACAAGATAGTAGCGCAAGAATACTCGAAGCGTGATTGATTCGACCAGGTAGTAGTCTTGATTGAAGAAATTCATCCAATTTATAGACAAATTGGAGAAAAGATCAAATTAGCATGAAGATATTTGAATGGAAATTGCAAATCAAAAATGTCAATTATGACAAATTATGACAAATTTGCACTTTCTATGCAAGATTGATTGATTGATAATTCATGACAAAATTATGACAACTTTCTATGTCAAAATTGATTGATTGTCAATTATGACAAATTATGACAAATTTGCTATGTCATTCCCATTAAATTAGGAGAAAAATAGGAGAGAATTGAAATTAGATGAAATAGAAATTAGGAAATTAGGAATTAGAAATTGGGAATTAGAAATTGATGAAAATTAGGAAATTAGGAATTAGGAAAATTAGAAAATTAGGTAAATTAATTAATAATTTGTCATTTATTAATTAATTCACAAAAAGAGGAATAAGTTAGCCAATTAAATAAATATTTAATTGTGACAAGAAGACTTAGGATAAATAAATAAATTATTTAACCTAGAGGGAGAAAGGATAAACAAGGTTAAATGAATAAATCATGAAACCCTAGAAGATGAATTAGAAAATGCAAGAATGACAATTAGGTCCTGATTGAAGGATCGATTTGATCATGATTTTGACTTGATAAAAGACCAATGCTGACAAATGATTTGATTGATAAATGTGCCAATTGATGAGGAACAATGACTAATTGATCCAAATTGACATGATTGAGAAGACGACGATGATCGATGACAAATCGATCTCAAAATGACAAAGTTGACAAGAGGACAAGGATCGATGACAAAATAGATTGCAAGACGACAAGATTGAAAATGACCACGATCGATGACAAATCGATCGCAAGACGACAAGATTGAAAATGACCATGCATGATGACAAGATTGAAAATGACAACGATCGATGACAAATTGATCGCATGATGACAAGATTGATAAGAGGACGAAACCCTAATTAGGATTGACGATGTCCAAAATGATGACAAATAAATACGCACATTGATGTGACATGATAAGATCGATCAAAATCATGATTGAAGATTGTTATCGACAAGACCATATTTGAAAGCGAGATAAATGAAGAAATGCAGAAGGACTCGATGCTCGCAAATGATAAAGACCAAGTACGCAACATAGAAGAAATATTAACGCGACACAAAAACCCTAAAATAAGGCAATGCGCAAATGTTAAAGTATGACTCCACAAGCATTGACCATTTTTAGATGTCTACAATAACACTTCAATCGGAAACCCTGAAGTTAAGACTACCAACCGATAGTCATACCATATGAAACCTTGATAGAAAACATTCCATATACCGGTTCACATTCCAACATACTGGTTCACTTGGACAAACATACCGCTTCACTTTTTTACATATACTGGTTAACATTTCAACATATTGGTTCACTTGGACATCCATACCATTTCACTTTTTCACATATACTAGTTCACTCTTCATCATATTGACATCAATGACAACATACAATATCATCATGTCAACATACTCTGCACATATGCCAACAATATCCTATGATAGGATCATGGCCATTATTGCAATGGGGCCTTGATTTGGTAGGAAAGATAAATCCCTCATCTTCTAATGGACATATGTTTATTTTGATAGCTATTGAATATTTTACTAAATGGATTGAAACAGTGCCTTTAACAAAAGTGACAGGAAAACAAATATCATCATTTATTTTGAATTATATAATCTATCGCTATGGAGTTCCTATGACCATTATCACTGATAATGGAAGACCATTCAAAAATTATGATGTGAAGGAGCTATGTGAACAATTTCATATCCAACATAGGTTTTCTACTCCATATTATCCATAGGGAAATGGTCAAGCTGAGGCATCAAAGAAAACTATCTTGAAAATCTTGAAGAAAACAATCAATGAAGTTGGAAAAGACTGGCACATTCAGCTAAATCTTGCTCTTTGGTCATACCAAACTAGCATCCGCACTCCAACAAGGGAAACTCCATATTGTTTGGTCTATGGATCAGAATCTATATTACCTATAGAAGTAGAGATACCTTCTCTATGAGTATCCTTGCAAGGTCTTATATCAGAAGAAGAGCAACGAGTCTCTCGATTCTAGGAACTAGAACTGATTCAGGAACATCGCCAAAATGCAACAGATCATTTGAAAGTATATCAACAAAGAATGGCAAGAAGCTATAACCATAGAGTCAAGCTACACATTTTTCAGATTGGAGATATAGTTCTAAGGGAGAATCCAAGAAATCAGCAAGATCGAGAAAAGAAGGGAAAATTTGAACCAAATTGGCTAGGACCTTTTGTCATAGTAGCAACATATGGATCAGGAGAATACAAGTTATCTACCCCTAAAGGTGACTGGTTTGATGAACCTATCAATTATATCCATCTCAAGAAATTCTATGCTTGAGATATGAAGTCTTGAAAAAATCAACAAAAAGCATATAAAGTCCTGAAAAAATCAACAAAAAACATATAAAGTCCTGAAAAAATCAACAAAAAACATATAAAGTCTTGAAAAAAATAAACAAAAAGCATATAAAGTCTTAAAAAAATCAAAATATGGAGAAAATGCAATAAATTTAGATAGTGAAAACTTGGTAAATAGTTTCTATCTAAGAAGTAAGTTCCTCCATCTATGAGATCGCTTTGTGCACCTATCTACTCCATCCTATCGCTTCCATATATCTTAGCTTATCCATTCCATCTTTTGCATCCATTTGCTCTGAACCATTTAGCAAGAAATATGCAACTTACCAACATTTATCAATCTTTGACATACTTGTTGTAGTCACTATCTTAGATTTTATCAAAATCAATCATATCTACATTTTTATCCCTCCATGGTTGGGATCTTGATCAATTCATACATCCATAATAAATTTTTGTTTCCGCTGGGGGCAAAATCCAAATTCTTTGTGATCTTTCAAAGTCCATGAAAAATCCAAAACATTCGGAAAACTTAGAAAAACCAAAAACACCAAGGGTTTTGAAACAGATAATGAGCAACAAAGCAACAAAAATCAAGGCATTTCATCAACAACTGAATTGTGAAACTCATAAACTGAAGAATCAACCAGCAAGTAATAAAGGATTATCAAAGATCATTCATTAAGATGATTATATCAGTTAATGATCATAAGAACATGTGAATGACATACAAGATTCAGTGTTTATATCTTGATTTTATTGCTAATCATGTACTCTATGCAACTCAAGGATGTCCATGACTAGAGAATCTATGATGGGGCATGATTATTTTCTTTGATTGTTGTATGTGGTTTATCTCTTACTACAATATGTACTTGTCTCAAGATATGATCGACAAAAGATCAAGGAGGACGTTCCAAGTCATGCATGAAAGGAGATACTCCTTGTCTATTTTGCAAGCAATACTGAAGTCAACTTGATCCATTATATCAAGTTTATTGTATTAACTTGCTATATCAAAATCCATGTAAGGAATACTTAGGTCATCTTGAATCATTATGTCAAGTTGCTTGTATTTTCTTACAACATTTTAAAGATCAATGATGAAATAAAGCACTGTTATAAAGATCGCATATGAAGAATGGCAGTATCATTTTTAGTTAGATCATTTCATTAGCTCATTATTCATCTACATTATAAGTATTCATGGTCAGTTACATTATAAGCATTTCATTTCATTAATAGATCAATGGTCATAAATAAAGATTGAGTATACTTGGACAAACAAAAACAATTTGCATTTGATCATTGTAGGTGCATTCATTTTTAGCATCATTTTAATCATCATCCATTTCAATTAAGTGCATTTCATTCATCATGTAGTGTATCATCATTATTATTTTCATTATCATTCCATTAACTATCATTTAGTTGCATCTTTGTACTTAGATTCAAAAATATTACATATAAAATCAAAAACATTTCATATAGATCATTTGCATCATCATAAGAATTAAAACAATCATTCATTTGCATTTCCATATAGATCATTGCATTTGCATCATTTACATATCATTTAAGTTAGTAATCTTTTTCATTTGCATCCAAGATCATCAAAATCAAAAATCAACAAAAGCATTTATCATTGCATCATCATAAAAAAGAATAACATGCATAAATATCATTATCCATCTAATCATGCATCCATATAATCGTCATATAAAGCATCATCATCAAATAGATTAACATGTATAATAAAGATCATCATCATAAAGAATCCATGTCTACATATAGATCATCATAAAACAATAAAAGTCCAAGTATACAATGATATCAGATAAACAATACAAGTGCCTCCAAATCAAGTCACGGTTGTCCTGTACCACTACCATCTGACTCTGTCCATCTCTGTGGCTGTGGGCGAGAAGATCCTCTAGATGTCTGTCTCCCATGATCACCACTCCTCTGAGGAGGTCCCATGACCCCACCACTGCTAGTATCCATCAACATCTGGCTCTCTGCAACTACCTCCTCATATCATCGTCACTAGTGGGAAGTCTCCTTCCCGGCCTGAACTAATGCTCTAACACTGTTAGTTGAGAGAGTACCTGATCCAACTTGTTGAATATGATCAAGAAGACCCTGAGTATCCTGCTGTCTCCTAAAAACTCTATCCCTCTCAGCCATAAGAGTCTGCACCTATGCTCGAAGTTGATCAATTTGTTCTCTAAGACTATCATGCTGTGGTGCATTCTGCTCTGGCATATCATGCACTGGTGCATCCTGAAATGGCAAATCCTACTGTGGTGCATGAACCCCAATCCCCTCCTCATCACCACTCTATTTAACTACTGGAATCTCCATCTGAGTAGCTCTCACAATCCATCATCTAATAAGGGGAACATGATCCTTTGGATCCTCATCATCTCCACCATGAGCTACAATAACCCTAGGGTCTGGCTCAATCTGTCCAAAATCAATGCCTCTCCCGCAACCCCCATCCAGTCCAGTCACCATGCCTCCTCCTGTCAATGGCAACCCTCTCGGTGATCTCATACCTGCCCTGCTATGCTCGCTCCCAATCCATCCAACATCTCTCCCACCCATAGGATATGGTCTCCCAATCCTATCAAAAAGTCCAAACAATCCTCCACGGAGTCTCAATCAACCTCCCCTTTGTCCAGGTCTCCTACCACCACCACCTCCATCCCCACCCTCATCTCCACCTCCCCCAGCCTCCTGAGAAGCTCTGAGCTCTCATCTCCATCTACATCTCCTCACACCTAGATCATATGAATCATCATCCTCATCTCTTGAGTTGGGAGGAGGATCTGCTGGATCCATAATACAAGGAAATGGATGAGCTAGTATGTATTGAGCATAATCTGCAGTAACCCTATGATCAAGAATATGTAATCTCATATCATAAGCCACTCTCGGCGTAGCAAGAAACTTTGTGTGAGCAATCTCAAATGACAAGGAAGGTCCCCAATCTCATCTATCTCTATACCGCCGAGCATATATCATCACACCAGTAGGCATAGGCTGGATGATACCAAAATGTGTAAGAATGCGACGTTGGCATTATGTGAACTGGTATGAGGACATGATGAAATTGTATGTTATCATTGATGTCAATATGTTGAAGAAGAGAGAACCGGTATGTTACCAAGAATTGGTATATGTGAGAACTGATATAACATTGTGAACCAGTATATATGCCAAAGTGAAGGGGTGTGTTTGTTCAAGGTGAACTGGCATGTGGTTATGGGAACTGGTACATGGAAGCTTTGTATGACTACCGGTTGGTAGTCTCAACTTCAGGGTTTCTAGTTGAAGTACTTCAAGCCTGTGTAACTCAACCGGTGACTTTGTGTGATGAGTTAGCATTTCAATGAAGAACAGATCATGTTGCCACGTCAGCCTTGTGTACATGAAGGATCTTGCATGAAGGAGATTGTTCCTATCTACCTCGGGCATTTGCGAAGTTTGTAAACGGTGATAATGCATGATGGGTTATTAGCTGCCATGAAATCGGTGGAAAATGAATGATGGAGAACATCTTGAGATTGGTTCAAGACTGTTGCATTTAATGCAATGTGCTCAACGGTCAGGATTGAACTGTTTGAATTGCTTAACCTAATAGGTTTAGGGTTTAGGGTTTATACTACCGACCTATCTATTTCCTATAAGGTCGATGTTGTGTTTCTTTTTGAGGTTGTTGGCAAAAGTTATGTGTGTGTATCCAAGAGAAGAGATATGTGATTCTTGCTAGACTAGAGGAGAGAAGTGATACCTACAGAGTGTAAGTGCAGAAGGTGAAGAGGAGCTAAAGCAGATCTGCATTAGCATTGAGTGCTGTTACCAGATCATTGTAATACTTGTTGATCTCTAACCACTTCAATAGTTGGGAAATCCCTTAACATGGTAGCTTTAACCGACTTACTATAAATTCTTTAACAGGGTGACTCAGAACCATTGAGTTCTTGAAATCCTCTAACAAGGTAACCTTTAACAGGGTTTAACCCTTAATCGGGTATTCTAGCCATCCCTTAACTGGGTGATCCCTAACAGGATCAGTTCCTAACAAAACCTATTATATTAGTCTTTAATCAGACAAGGCTCCTAACAGAGTGAACTTCTAAAGAGTTCAAAAATAGCTTGTGGGTATTCATCCCCACTGTGGTTTTTCCCAATTGGTTTCCACATGAAAAATTTGCGTGTCATATGTGGTGTTATTCATGTGATGGTTTAAGTGATTTGTGTCAGAAGGTAAATCATGTTGATCTAGCTATTTATATATCTTTGATGATAGATTACTTGTTCATGCACTAGGGTTAAATGGAAATGAATTATTAGATTGTATGAAAAGATAAGTGTTAACCGGTTTATGCTTGTCTCAGTTATTTTGGGTTTTGCTGGTTGTACTCTGTTTAAGACCAGTGTTACTATTTGTCTACCTAAGCATAATGTCTGCTGACAAACCGGTTTAGGATTGTGTTTTTGTCTATACTGATTCACCCCCCCCCCCTCTTAGTACCGATTTGGTACTATCCGTTCATCATTGAGTTATCATGCGACTAATCAACTATCGCTCAACAATGTAAGGAGTCCAACCATTGAGATATCTACTCTGCATGATAAATGGTAATGTCCGTGCATCATCCATCCATGGATCACAATCAACATATGGTCTCCAAGTAATGCTATCCAATGAATCAAGCACCCAACACCAATACTCCATCTTACCCAACTTATGCTGAGTAAGGGTACTTGCATAAAAATACACATATGGCTTCCTCTCTCCAAAAACTCTGTGATGGATCGGCCGAGTAATAGCAATGTGCTCCCAGCACTAGATCTACAATAAAGTGCATCCTGTAGACAAACTAGCACTCTCATCATACACCACCTAATGAAGATCATGATATAAATTTGCAAGCATGCAAACACCCCAAGCATATTGAGTACAATGTTGCATCATACTCAGGAGAATCTCACCCCATCCAACAGCAAAACTTTGTGATCGCCTATCAGGACAAATAAATTCTCCAATCAAACTAGCAAGAATCACAAGAAGAGTCTCGTAATACATCACCATATCCTCCCATCGGATCTCTCCTCTAGCGATGCTATCATCAGCAAACACGGCTCTACAAGCCTCTATCCCAACATGATCCTAAAAATCATACTGCACTAACTCGCCAGTCACTGGGATGTGCAAAATCCTATACACATCCTCGAACGTCACACTAATCTCACCAGTGGGGAAGTGGAAAGTGTTATGCTCACTGTGCCATCTCTCGGCTAACGCTGTCAACAATCCTCTATTACGCGTAATCTCAGGCATATACAACAGATGGCGTAAACCACCTGCATCTATATGTCTAACCTCAGCCTATGTCAGCTCTGGCACTAAAATGACGTATTGCCGGTAATTTCTCCCGACACTAGAGAACATCAATTTTCTCCTATTTACCAAGAGAATTCAATCAATCATCAGCTATCAATCTATCAAATCAAATTGAAGCCAACCTAAGCTATCAATCTATCAAATCAAACTCAAGCCAACTTACGCTATCAATCTATCAAATCAAACTGAAGCCAGGCTAAGCTATCAATCTATCAAATCAAACTCAAGCCAACTTACGCTATCAATCTATCAAATCAAACTGAAGCAACTTAAGCTACCAAATCATTTTAAAACCTATCAATCACTGAGTTCAATCAAAACTCTGCTAAGCTCTTGCATCAGAAACTAAATCGGTTTCTTAGAGCTACTCTATCAAAACAAATCAAATTGATCTATCCAACAACATCAATCAATCAATCAAGTCCTTATTAATCATACACGCGCATTAAAAAAAAAATGTCAAATCTAATCATCAAAGTGATTTTAGCTTTTGCAATTATCAAAAACATCAAATTTTGAGCATATGCCCTATCCTATTGAACAAAAGTGCTAAATTAAAGCATATGCACTATCCTATTGAGTAAAAGTGCTAAAACCAAGCATATGCACTAACTTTTCAACAAACGTGCTAACCCTATGCACGAATGCGCGATACATGCAGAAGCGCTACAACACAATGCATATGCACTAACAAACAATTCAAAAGAACTAATTTATTCATATGTGCTAACATCCTTGACATATGTGCTATCAAACAGAGCATTAGAGCTAATCTATGCATATGCGCGAAACCAAATTGGATATGCGCTACATAAAAATGCAAATGCACTAACCTAATACCGAAAATCGCGGAAAAATTCAAAAATTCACAAAAACGCGCCTAAAAACATGAAAAGTTGCATGACAAGTTGAAAACAAAGCTCGAGATAAGATACATACCAGATACCCATACTCGGGAGATCGCTGATATCGTCGAACACGCTCAAAATGATGGTTCTCCACAAGAATCACCATTTCGCCACCTCACCAAGAATATTTTCTTCACAAAGCTGACAAGGATAACAATGAAGTTAAAATTAGCCTTGGTTAATTTTATATTTACTATTTGAAGAGTAATTAATGCTACTCAATGGGGCAATTTAATTTATTTTTACAAATGAATTTAATTGACAAAACCTTTTATCAATTATCATGAGATCAATCATTCAAACCAAAGTTTTCAACAATTTCACGATCAATCTCCTGAGGGGGCACACAATCAGGATTTTCATCTTCGTCAGGCACATTATCAAGAGACTTGATTTAATATTTGAAACAATGTTGTCTCAACATCATTTCAAAGAGGGGCAAAATGTATACACATAAAATTGGCTATGAGCAATTAAATAAATATTATATTTATTTAATAATTATTCTTCTATTAAATAGTTAATTTAAAAAGATTAATTTATTTAATTCATTTCGTGTCTTTCTATTAATTAATTTAATTGAAATATTTTATTAATTAATTCATCTATCCTATTTCTCTGATTAATTAAATATCTAATATTTAATTATCGTTCTAATCAATTAATTAAATATCTAATATTTAATTATTCTTCTAACCAAGTTAATTAAATATCTAATTTTTAGTTATCTTCTTCAATCAGTTAAATATCTAATATTTAATGGTTATTCTCCTATCCTATAGTCTCAAATATTAAATAATTCCTCTAAATTATTTAAATCTATTTTCCAACTCACCCTCCATCTCCACTTCATCTTCCCTTTGCCAACTCATCAAACATGTGGCTAAGGAAATTAATATTTCTTAAATATTAATTCATCATTTATCTCCAACCTCCAAATTCAATGAATATTGTGTACGTACACATATTTCATAACCATTTCCTATATTCCCTCCAACACCCCCTACATCTTAGAAAGGACTTGAGTCCACTTGTCCTATCATGCCTAAATCTTCTCCAACCATCCCTAGATTCTCTCAGTCAGCAACCCAGTCAAGGTGAGATGAGTGACACTTGTCTTCTCCTTCCCCCTTTCTCTCAACCTTCACCTTTGCTCACAACCATCCAAATCTGCAGATCTGATCATGACCGTTGATCTAAGCCACATCATCTCATTCTCTCAAAGTCTATAAAATCAAGAGCTTTAGTTGAGAGAGAGTTAGACTTCAAGAGACTTCAAGTGCATTTTCAAGCAAATCATTTGTAAAACTTATGCATCTGTGAGTTTCAATCTTGAAGCAAATAGTAATTATTATATAGCATAATCATGTAGTATTGCATATCATAGCATCAGTTAACTACCAATTATCAGTCCATTCTTCATATGCCATCTTGGAAGCTATCAGTGCATTGTCTGAGAGCATACCATCTGCAACTAGGAATAGTGGAGTTAGGACACAATGAGACATAAACCATGAAGGTAATATTAGTATTTTTATTTCATATGTATTTCATGTAGTTTCATTGGTTGAGTTTGGATTTCCTGTAGCATTTCCATTTGTATTTTGTGAAACTAAGTTGTTGCAGGTAGCATTTGGAGGATGAAATTCAAGTCGACACACTATATTTTCAGCCTCTACTATGATTGCAAAAATATCTCTTGCACAACAAATTTACATGAAAAATTCAAAATTCAAAATATAATGTACTTGTTAAAAATTTACAACATTTTAAGATATATAAAGTTATGCAAATGTGCACATACCTTTTTTAACCAATCCTAAAATATGGTCATAATCACTAGAAATCAAAGGAATAGCTTCAAAACTTTTGTCCTCATCTTCATCATATGTGTCCGTAACAACTAGTGGCACCAATTTCATTCACTGACATATCCAAGCTCTTAGTTATTGCATTTATCATAGTTTTCCAAAATGCAATCACAACAAAAACATGAGTAATCCCTGGTGTACAATGTCCAAGGGCGATTATCTGTACTCATGATAGAATGCAAATATCTTGTCTTCTCTACCCTCTTACATCCATGCATTATTATTCTATCCACACCTTCAAAATATACATACATTAAACAAATGTTAAACATATATTTAATTAAATACTAAATATTTTAAATGTTTTGATTTAACCAAAATAAACTTTTTAAAGATCACATACTTGATATCTCCCAAAACACTCTATATAAAATGGGCCTGTGTGTTCCTGATGATGAACCAGGATCATTTGTTTGCACAAAGTATTTATTACACCATTCAAAAACATCATTTGCATCATCTATATGATCTCATGTATAATTCATTTGATTATTTCTTAGAGAATGATTGATACAAGCTCTTGCACCATCATGTTCACCCTTTCCATGCCCACTCTCAAAGAAACTCTGAACATGTGATATTTTGTCATTTAAATGATATCTACATAATGCATAAAAAAAACCTTGATGATTTGAATTGTGATGCATATCCATGAGACCAAACAAAATGCTTATTAACGTTTATGCCTCTTTTTGGCAAATATTCAAAAAAAATTTAAAAGCAATGTTCTACAAAATGTGTGTCATGCTCCTTATCATCACTAATATAAAAGTGGTATTCTTTCTTAATGTCTCATTATTCAAATGTACTATCAACACCATCCAAATCCAATTGTGTATGTCAATAAAACACATGTACCATAATAGTGATTTGCACTCTAATTGAATCTCTTATTGATGTACAAAAGATTAATTTGTTATGAAGTCGACTATTGATAAAATACTTCCAAGTGGGAGAGTGTCTTTTAATGTATGAAACTATTGTGCTTTCCATGTAGAAAAAAAACCATGGCGTATGTATGGTTGTATCAATTTACAAAAAAATTCCATAAATGTTCCAATAGGTATCTCCTCTTCTACATAATCTAACCTTGTCAATTCTTTACCAATTTTGTTTCAAACTTTTTGTACTTGTAACTCTTGCAATTTTCCATCTTCATCATGTTAATATATTTATTTATCAAAGGCAACCTAGCCAAATCTCCACATGTTTCACAAACTTCTTTCATGCAATCTATTTGACCAGTTGCATTATCATCTAATTTATCACATAAGATGGATGATATGAATTGACTTGTGTGCTTAGGAGGATCATTTTGATAACCATCACTTTCTTCTCAAATCTTTCGAATCACTTGATAGCAGAGATCAAATTCAATATGATAATGACAAAATAAAGTTTCAAAGACTTTGTTTACCTTCACATATTATGGCCTTAACCTTTCAAACATTGTTTGTTTAATCTTTATATGAGGGTTTGAACTAGTAAACATCACATACAATTCATGTTTTGTTGTTGTTAGTTTAATGAGAGGGGGGGGGGGTGAATAAGATAAACTCACTATACAATGTTCTAATCAGATTCAGCCTCGGTAGAACTTACTTGATATGCAACTATGACTGTAAATCATTCAAACTCATAAACTGATAAACTTGAAACATCAAAACACATTTAACACCAGATTTAATGTGGAAACCCAAATAGGGAAAAACCACTATGGGATTTCGGACCCACGAGGAAAATATACTCTTCTAGAGTATGCTCGGTTAAAAGCTAATCCTGTTAAAGATTACATAAACACATTGCTAGATGTGACCCAGTCAAGGGATTTCCCTCAGATCTATTAGAATCTTGCACTTTGTTAGAAGTGACCTTGTCAAAGGATTTCAAACACTCAATTAGAATGTTACCTTGCTAGAGGATTTACAAATAAGACTGTTAGGTCCACTCGGTTAAGAGATTTCCTGTCACTTACAAAAATAAATAACAATAATAAAATATATCTGCAACTTCACATTTGAAATATTATAGCAGACTCTATGTGCTCAAAATAATCTTGTCATAAGACTTATCTTCCTCCTTGCTAGGCTTCTCACTCTGTTCTTCAATCAGATCTTCAATCTTCTTTACTCTGTAATCACTTCTGCAGCATCACTGTTCTTCTTTTTGCCCGCATACTTTGTTCATCAACTTTTCTTTATTTATAAGAAATTCCTAACCGCTTAATCTCCTTAATCACATTTCCCATGATTAATCTTAGCCATCAGATCTTCAAACTTGACTAGGTTCATTAAATCCGTTGAACTAAAAAATGTTTTATCTTTCCTTGAAACTTGTATTCCTTCCTTGGTACTTGTGCTCAGTCATGATCGTTCAATCTGTGCTGTAGATCTAACTCTTGAATTTTCATTACCATTGATCCTTAAAAAACTTCTTGCACGACATTCCAATCTTCTATAAATCTCCAGCTCATTGGCATCCTTCATTTAATAATGTATTTATTCATCCAATGCATTTTGTTATTGCTCGATTGATACTCGGTTACTTCTGAACTTTACTTGGTAGACATTCTGTATTTGTCTCGGTTA